>NC_134207.1:103608374-103908374 GCF_965140235.1 Caretta caretta
TTTTTAGGATTTTGATTTTTTTGTTTTACAAGGAGCACAGGTTTGAAAAGGAATTTTTTTTTCTTTGGGCTGGGTAAGCAGGTTTCCAAGTAGTTGGAGGTTTTTTGCTTTAATTTGGGCCCAGAGCAGAGACAAGGGAATTGTCTTTTTCTGTAGGCTGACAATCACTATCAGAGAATAGGTATTCTATTCCAGCACAGCAAAATTTTACAGCCAAGTTTTGTTTGTTTATTTCTAAACCTCGGGTGTAAAGTTAGTTAAAAACAGAGAGGTTAGAATGGCAAAATCCGCAGCTCGACTACAGCTCGAATTAGCCAAATTTCAGGCTGAGGAAAGACAAAGGGAACATGAAAGACAGATAGAACTCATGCGGCTGAAGAAGGAACAAGAAAGGGAGGCAGAACAACACCAAGCGGCTGCTCACAGGAGAGCTATGGAAGCGAGGGACAAAGAACTGGAGGAGAAGGAAAAAGAGAGGAAGTATGTGGAGGAGATGGAGAAGATAAAGGCTCAGCAGAATATCCCAACAAACCCTAGTAATCCTTCTCCAAGTACCACTTCCCATCCCAGAAAGTTCCCCACCTACAAGGCAGGCGATGATACTGAGGCCTTCCTAGAAAACTTCGAAAGGGCCTGCCTTGGGTACAACATCTCTATTGACCAATACATGGTAGAGCTGAGGCCGCAGCTCAGTGGACCCTTAGCTGAGGTGGCAGCTGAAATGCCTAAAGAACACATGAACAAGTATGAACTGTTTAAATCCAAGGCGAGAGTCAGAATGGGGATAACACCCGAGCAGTCTCGTCGGAGGTTCCGAGCCCTAAGGTGGAAACCAGACATGTCATTTACCCGACATGCCTACCACATTGTGAAACATTGGGATGCCTGGATATCAGGAGCAAGTGTTGAATCTCCAGTAAATTTGCCCTTCCTAATGCAAATGGAACAATTCTTAGAGGGTGTTCCTGAGGAAATAGAAAGATACATCCTAGATGGGAAACCCAAAACTGTAATTGAGGCAGGAGAGATTGGAGCCAGATGGGTGGAGGTGGCAGAGAAGAAGAAAACTGGTCGCAGTTGGAGCGGAGACCAGAAGGGACCACCCCAGACCACACCCTATTACCAGGGGCCGCCCAAAGCCCCACCTACCTCCCAAAGAACCCTCCAGACCCCTTATCGTCCCACCACCCCGTTCTCCAGCAACCCTCCTCGCCCCAGTGACCCGTCAGCTGGACGATGTTTTAAGTGTAACGAGCTGGGGCATGTAAAGGCCAACTGCCCCAAGAACCCCAACAGATTACAGTTCATTGCACCGGAATCACACCAGAGGTCCACAGGCCCAGATACCTCCCAGATACCCTTGGAGCAGAGGGAAACTGTGAGTGTGGGCGGGAAGAAGGTCACCGCGTGGAGGGACACCGGAGCACAAGTGTCAGCTATCCATGCTTCCTTAGTGGACCCCAATTTAATCAACCCAGAGATCCAAGTGACGATTCAACCCTTCAAGTCCAACTCTTTCAATTTGCCTACAGCCAAGTTGCCTGTCCAGTACAAGGGCTGGTCAGGAATGTGGACTTTTGCAGTCTATGATGATTATCCCATCCCCATGCTGTTGGGGGAAGACTTGGCCAATCATGTGAAGCAGGCCAAGAGGGTGGGAATGGTCACCCGCAGCCAGGCTAAACAAGCCGTGAGGCCTAGCTCTGTTCCGGAAACTTCTATCAGGACCCAGTCAGAGGTGATGGACCCGGACCCCAGGCCAATGTCTGCAACAGCAGTAGTGGATCCAGTCCCAGAGACCCAGACGGAACCAGTCCCAGAACCGGAACCAGCCAAACAACCAACATCAGACCCCGTGCCAGCACTGAATCGAGTACTTGCAACCTCAACACCAGAGGGCCCCACCGAACCTGAACTGGCAGCAACCGATAACCCTACACAAGAGGCTCAGCCGGAGCCTGAATCCCAACATAGTGCACCAGCGGAGAGCGGTTCACTGTCAACAGAAACAGCTCCATCCCCTATATCGCTTCCAGAGGGACCAAGCCTAGGTCCACAATCCAATGAGGAACCGATGTCCCCAGCATCAAGGGAACAGTTCCAGACCGAACAGGAAGCAGATGAAAGCCTCCAGAGAGCTTGGACGGCGGCACGGAGCAACCCACCGCCTCTCAGCTCTTCTAATCGATCCAGGTTTGTTGTAGAAAGAGGACTTTTATACAAGGAAACTCTTTCTGGTGGACACCAGGAAGACTGGCATCCTCAGAGACAGTTGGTAGTTCCAACTAAATACCGGGCCAAGCTCTTGAGCTTAGCCCATGATCACCCTAGTGGCCATGCTGGGGTGAACAGGACCAAAGACCGTTTGGGGGGATCATTCCACTGGGAGGGAATGGGCAAGGATGTTTCTACCTATGTCCAGTCTTGTGAGGTGTGCCAAAGAGTGGGAAAACCCCAAGACCAGGTCAAAGCCCCTCTCCAGCCACTCCCCATCATTGAAGTTCCATTTCAGTGAGTAGCTGTGGATATTCTGGGTCCTTTTCCGAAAAAGACACCCAGAGGAAAGCAGTACATACTGACTTTCATGGATTTTGCCACCCGATGGCCGGAAGCAACACCAGGGCTAAAAGTGTGTGCCAGGCACTAGCAGACATTTTTGCCAGGGTAGGTTGGCCCTCCGACATCCTCACAGATGCAGGGACTAATTTCCTGGCAGGAACTATGAAAAACCTTTGGGAAGCTCATGGGGTAAATCACTTGGTTGCCACTCCTTACCACCATCAAACAAATGGCATGGTGGAGAAGTTTAATGGAACTTTGGGGGCCATGATACGTAAATTTGTAAATGAGCACTCCAATGATTGGGACCTAGTGTTGCAGCAGTTGCTCTTTGCCTACAGAGCTGTACCACATCCCAGTTTAGGGTTTTCCCCATTTGAACTTGTATATGGCCGTGAGGTTAAGGGGCCATTGCAGTTGGTGAAGCAGCAATGGGAGGGATTTATACCTTCTCCAGGAACTAACATTCTGGACTTTGTAACCAACCTACAAAACACCCTCCGAACCTCTTTAGCCCTTGCTAGAGAAAACTTACAGGATGCTCAAAAAGAGCAAAAAGCCTGGTATGATAAACATGCCAGAGAGCGTTCCTTCAAAGTAGGAGACCAGGTCATGGTCTTAAAGGCGCTCCAGGCCCATAAAATGGAAGCATCGTGGGAAGGGCCATTCATGGTCCAGGAGCGCCTGGGAGCTGTTAATTATCTCATAGCATTCCCCACCTCCAACCGGAAGCCTAAGCTGTACCATATTAATTCTCTAAAGCCCTTTTATTCCAGAGAATTAAAGGTTTGTCAGTTTACAGCCCAGGGAGGAGACGACGCTGAGTGGCCTGAAGGTGTCTACTACGAAGGGAAAAGTGCTGGTGGTGTGGAAGAGGTGAACCTCTCCATGACCCTTGGGCGTATGCAGCGACAGCAGATCCAGGAGCTGTGCACTAGCTACACGCCAACGTTCTCAGCCACCCCAGGACTGACTGAACGAGCATACCACTCCATTGACACAGGTAATGTTCACCCAATTAGGGTCCAACCTTACCGGGTGTTTCCTCAAGCTAAAACTGCTATAGAACGGGAGATCCAGGATATGTTACAGATGGGTGTAATCCGCCCCTCTGAAAGTGCATGGGCATCTCCAGTGGTTCTCGTTCCCAAACCAGATGGGGAAATACGTTTTTGCGTGGACTACCGTAAGCTAAATGCTGTAACTCACCCAGACAACTATCCAATGCCACGCACAGATGAACTATTAGAGAAACTGGGACGGGCCCAGTTCATCTCTACCTTGGACTTAACCAAGGGGTACTGGCAGGTACCGCTAGATGAATCTGCCAAGGAAAGGTCAGCCTTCATCACACATCTCGGGCTGTATGAATTTAATGTACTCCCTTTCGGGCTGCGAAATGCACCCGCCACTTTCCAAAGACTTGTAGATGGTCTCCTAGCGGGATTAGGAGAATATGCAGTCGCCTACCTTGACGATGTGGCCATATTTTCGGATTCCTGGGCAGACCACCTGGAACATCTACGAAAAGTCCTTGAGCGCATAAGGGAGGCAGGACTAACTGTTAAGGCTAAGAAGTGTCAAATAGGCCTAAACAGAGTGACTTACCTTGGACACCAGGTGGGTCAAGGAACTATCAGCCCCCTACAGGCCAAAGTGGATGCTATCCAAAAGTGGCCTGTCCCAAAGTCAAAGAAACAGGTTCAATCCTTCTTAGGCTTGGCTGGTTATTACAGACTATTTGTACCGCACTACAGCCAAATCGCTGCCCCACTGACAGACCTAACCAAAAAGAAACAGCCAAATGCTGTTCAGTGGACCGAAAAGTGTCAGAAGGCCTTTAACAAGCTTAAAGCGACACTCATGTCGGACCCTGTACTAAGGGCCCCAGACTTTGACAAACCGTTTCTAGGAACCACAGATGCGTCCGAGCGTGGTGTGGGAGCAGTTTTAATGCAGAAAGGCCCTGATCAAGAATTCCACCCTGTAGTGTTTCTCAGCAAAAAACTGTCTGAGAGGGAAAGCAACTGGTCAGTCACTGAAAAAGAATGTTACGCCATTGTCTATGCTCTGGAAAAGCTACGCCCATATGTTTGGGGACGGCGTTTCCACCTGCAAACCGACCATGCTGCACTGAAGTGGCTTCACACCGTCAAGGAAACTAACAAAAAACTTCTTCGGTGGAGTTTAGCTCTCCAAGATTTTGATTTCGACATCCAACACCTCTCAGGAGCTTCTAACAAAGTGGCTGATGCACTCTCCCGTGAAAGTTTCCCAGAGTCAACTGGTTAAAATCGTTCTTGAGATGTGGAAAATATTGTTAGTCTTTATGTACTTGGTAGTGTATTTAGAGATGCATATGTCTTATTAACTCTGTTTTTCCTAGAGCTCCAGGAAGAAATCCCAGCCAGTGTTTCACCCTAGCTGAGATTTGGGGGGCGTGTCATAAATATAAAGGGAAGGGTAAACCCCTTTGAAATCCCTCCTGGCCAGGGGAAAGCTCCTCTCACCTGTAAAGGGTTAAGAAGCTAAAGGTAACCTCGCTGGCACCTGACCAAAATGACCAATGAGGAGACAAGATACTTTCAAAAGCTGGGAGGAGGGAGAGAAACAAAGGGTCTGTGTCTGTCTGTAGTCGTCTTGGCCGGGGATAGACCAGGAATGGAGTCTTGGAACTTTTAGTAAGTAATCTAGCTAGGTATGTGTTAGATTATGATTTCTTTAAATGGCTGAGAAAAGCATTGTGCTGAATAGAATAACTATTTCTGTCTGTGTATCTTTTTTGTAACTTAAGGTTTTGCCTAGAGGGGTTCTCTGTGTTTTTGAATCTAATTACCCTGTAAGATATCTACCATCCTGATTTTACAGGGGGGATTTCTTTATTTCTATTTACTTCTATTTTTTATTAAAAGTCTTCTTGTAAAAAACTGAATGCTTTTTCATTGTTCTCAGATCCAAGGGTTTGGGTCTGTGGTCACCTATGCAAATTGGTGAGGCTTTTTATCCAACATTTCCCAGGAAAGGGGGGGGTGCAAGTGTTGGGAGGATTGTTCATTGTTCTTAAGATCCAAGGGTCTGGGTCTGTAGTCACCTAGGCAAATTGGTGAGGCTTTTTACCAAACCTTGTCCAGGAAGTGGGGTGCAGGGTTTTGGGAAGTATTTGGGGGGGAAAGACACGTCCAAACAGCTCTTCCCCAGTAACCAGTATTCGTTTGGTGGTGGTAGCGGCCAGTCCAAGGACAACGGGGGGAATATTTTGTACCTTGGGGAAGTTTTGACCTAAGCTGGTAAAGATAAGCTTAGGAGGTTTTTTCATGCAGGTCCCCACATCTGTACCCTAGAGTTCAGAGTGGGGGAGGAACCTTGACAATTCCCTTGATCCTTACAGTTTTGTGACCCTCAAAGTCTTGTTACTACTAATGCTAAGAACACATTTTCTTGTTGCTCTGTACTCAGGTTTTAATCTGTAACTTTATCACTGAGGTACAAACAGAAAAGAGATACTTTTATTCCTCTCTACTGTACCTTGCTTTTATACAATGAAGAAAGGTGACGTAAAAAAGCAAATATATAAAATGCTGGCGATGCATCTGCAGTCTATTGGTGTGTAGGCTGAAAATCTGATTTTCATGAGGAGGGCCATCAAAAACCAAGAAACCACAAAAGATTCCATTGTACTAGGATATTAGCATATAGAATTATCTTTATTTTACATATGCAAACCCACAAAAATAAAATAAAAATAACAATTACACTTCATATTACATATTTTATAAAGTATTAATTATAAACAATGTTTCAATAAATAATGTGTTATATATTATAGAGTACAACACGTCCATAGATTGCTTACAACCATATATAACACCATCTACTTATGAGCTTGTAAACATCCATAATACATACTACATATAGCTGCAACATGCTTATAAACTTCATTCATGATAAAATCATGCATTAACCTTTCATAAACTATTTTAAAAAGTAACCTTAATATAAAGTGTGACAAAAGTACCTATAAACCCTCCAAATATTGCAGCTTTTGCATTGAATACTGAAAGAATTAAGGATGTTAGTAGCAGGGATCCATCACATTTGGGCTTATAAAAGGATGTATGCAAGGTCTAATTCCAGTTTTAGGTTCTCCCTATATCCAGCAGCATCTGACAGGACTCCCAGAATTGCAGGGTAAACAATGTTCCTGTGGCATTCCTTCCTCTGAGTTCTGCTGAAAAGCTGGTCACATATTTTTATTGGAAGACTTTCGCAACACAAAATAACTTTTTTCAGTTAAAGTAACATTTTTGATAAATTGAAGTCTGAAAAATTTTCTAGGGAGAAAGGGGGAAGACGGAATGAAAAAGTGAACATTCTTTTTGGTATTGTTTAGTTGACCCCAGTCACCCCCACCCCCACCCAAAAAATCCACAAACACTTGGAGTGAAATGAAAAGTTGGAGGGGGGCTGGGCCAAATTTGGGTGAGTCATGTTGCAACCTATTTCACAGGGTCACAGCACCAGGCAGGTTTGACACCCTTGATTTCATGATTTCTGTGGGTGCAGTTGACCCATAAACCGACACTAAAGCCGCCCCTGATGCTGCAACTCTCACTAATGTTTAAGGATGCATATCTTCCCCTTGTATGTTGCCACCTTTCACATTCCAGGATTAATTTATCGGACCCTGCCTTGAAAGCTTTTGGTTGGAGATTACTTGATAAAGTTAGCACTGCAAATATGTGGACATCCTCATTTCATTATCATTTTAGTTAATGATATCTTTAGACATCGTTTTTTGTTTTGCGTAGGTTTGTTTGATTTGTTTTCTGTTAGAGAAAGGAAATTTGTTATTCTGAAAACCCAAAACAAAACAAAAAAAAAACAACAAAATGCTTGAAATAAGCATGCAGAGGTGCATTCAGCCATGACAGTGCCACGTTATTACAGGGTTGTATTTGTATGTTTTCAAACATAAAGTCTCAAACACAGATACATTTGGTGAGAGAGATTCTAACCCCAGCTCTGGCCCCTTTATGCTAGGTAAAAGGGCTGGTGCAGTGTCAAGGGGCTCTAAAGCTCTGGATCTGGCCAGAGAAACTGTACAGAAAACAAGCGTGGAACCAATATAGACAGCTGTAGGCTGTGTTCCGAGAACAAACGTTGGCGTTGAGAAGGATATGTCTGGGGCAAGCAGGGCACAGGAGTAAAGCTTCCCAAGCATGGGGATTTTCAGTGGTTGCAGGCTGCAGAGCTGCCAATTAGCAATCCACAGGAGGGTACGTAAATTAGAGCAGCTCTCAGAGCACAGAGCTAAGAGCACAGCACTCTCCACAGCAGTCCATAATCTTGTCCCACTTTGCCCCATCTTGTCCACCTTTACCCCACTGCTCGGGTGAGAGTTGTGGTGCTGGGCTTTCAAAAGTCACTGCGTGGAATCTCACCCAGTGTTTCTGACCAGCACATATGTTACTGTGAAAATGCAGTCTGAAGTCCTCTCTTCAGTTGTGCATCACGTGCACCTGAACGAATATTTGTTATCATTTACTTGCTTCATAGTGTTCAGGCACAGAATGCAGAAAGCACCACTGAGTTCTTTTTAGGGGAAGGCTAGGATGTACAGTTTAAGCACTGGAGGTTGTAGCACAGTAGTTCTGCCCCTTGGGAACATTTCACATTTAGTTTGAAACTTGTTCATCAAAGTACTTTTTCCCTGAATGGCATTTCTTGTTAAAAGGATTTGAAAAACACCATCCCGAGGGCTGTCTGCTTGGATAATGTAAAGAAAGGGAGTGGTACAGTATAGCAGGGGACTGTGTGTTTGTTTTGTGCAGCAAAGAGCTTCTGTATGCTTTTCTATGGAATACCGATAACATCTACTACACAAGGTATATAGATTTAGCATCTTCCAGTATTAACAAATATCTGCCTACCCAGCCCAGCTCAAACACATTGGACTCGAAGCCAGGAACATTTGGGTTCTAGTCCCAGTTCTGAGACTGACTTCTTCTGTGGCCTTTGAAAAGTCACTTTCACATGCTCCATCTATAAAGTCAAATCTTATAAATCAATCAAAATCAGACCTTATGTTCAGACATGCTATTAAGCACTTGATTTCTTATAACAAGAAAAAGTTTCCTAATTATAGTAGTTCATATTAGAATTAAGACCTGGGGTGAAATCCTGGTTCCATTGTAGTCAATGGAAAAGCTTACTTTGACTTCAGAGGGGTCAGAATTTTACCCCTGAAACTTAACAAAACTGTTCCTTGACCTTTAATACATACACGACTCAGTCAAACACTCTCACTAACTTGGTCCCTAAATGTGATCTGTTTATTCTAATATATAAATTTTCACTTAATAAAAAAGGGAGTCTTGAGAGAGAAGAAGGATTTCTAATAAACTAGACTGAGACTCGGGAGTTCAGTTTTCCAGAATTGCCACAGACTTCCTTTGTGACCCTTATGTAAGTCTTTCTATGCCTCAATTTACCTTTCAGTAAAATGGAGATGATTATGCTTCCCTACCACACAGCAGTGTTGTGAGGATGTATTCATTAATGATTGTGAGGTGCTCAGATATTATGGTGATGAGGGCCATATACTTTGAGTAAATACAAAAGTGTTTTCAGTTGTTTTTGAAAATATTACTGTTCCTTATTTTATTATTTGTTAAAAGTGACATTTAGCAGTGATGTCCTCTGGATTTTTTTTCCACTTAACGCTGTTATATTGTGAAATAGAATCTGCCTTTTAGAAACATTAAAATGTCTTCACTATCATTTTCTGATATTATAAGCTGCCAGGTAATGTAGATTTTAGTCAGAAACCACTGTACAATGCCTAATTCAAAGTGACACAGGTAACAGGTGGTGTCCCTGCCTTGAGGACAGAAGTTGGATTTTGCAAGTCTGCAGTAGAATAATTTGGGTGCATGATTCAAATATTGATTGGGCCTCTCTATGCTGCAAGATTATACTAACTTCATTGGTGTTACGCTGGTGTAACTGAGAACAAAATATGGCCATGTGTCTGTGATAGAACTAAGAGAGGGTGATGACTGTGAAGCCCATACAGACTGTGTTGGAAGATAAATGAATTCCTGTTCTCAACTGTCTCTCATTAAAAAGGACATCTCTCACTGTATTACTAATTTGTACAGCAATGAAAATGTGTGCATCATTTACAAAACCCAGAATGAAACACATTTTTTGCACACCATCCTCTCTCTATCTTACTATAGCATTGTATTTTCTTCAGTAGTGCTAAATCATGAAACTGTACTTACAAGAAATGTTACTGAAGATAGAATGTTTAGTTCGTCGTTATACAAATGTCCAACTCTTTCTCATTGTCCATCTTTGTCCTATATTTGCGTCAAGGTACGATGGGTCATATGTATGTAAAATGATAATTAATAAAAATCACTTTACCATAAGTTAGCAACTGTACAATACTGCCTAGATACAAAGTAAACACGTCTTTACTACCCACAGTAACTAAATCCTTTCTACTCATTAAAAATAGAGCTGATAATACCAAACAGCTTCTTATCAAACAGTTTTTCTACCCATTGTACAACACAGTTAAATGATGACTGCACTGAAGGTAGAAAATCCAGATCTATTTAAAATCAGAAACAACTGAATAATTTCTTGCCTGGGAAAATACGCTATAGGAATTCACCATTCACATTTATGCACCATAGAACTCTTAAAGCATATTGTTTTGACCCTCTTGGTTTTTTCAACTCTCTCAAAAGGAAATTAACATTTGATCTAGTACCTTTCACTAGCACTAAAATCAAAAGATAGTTTCAATTTAACGTGGAAGTCTGAGATTTTCTGAGGGATCTGTTTATATTTTAATTTGAGGAAAGACATTTCAATATCAACAGGTCAGGGATTTCCTCTCTACTTAGAAACCATGCAGTTTTTTTTCTCAAAACCTGCACCGCAGGGTTAAATTTACAAGTTACCTGTAAAATTGAAGAGCACACACAAGGATACTTGTTGTATTATGTTAAAAATGTGTGCTTGTCTCTGTGTGTATATAATTCCTTCCTGCTGCCATTATCCCAGTATAGCTAAGCAAAGCATGTAATAAGGCCTCTTTTTAAGCAGTCGGCATAAGCAACATCATCACGGTAAGAACCCATTGAGCAATTTGTTTTTGTTTTTGTTAAAAAATTAGTTTTAGCAATTTGTGCAATGTTTTCCAAAATGTATCAGTTAGAAGAAAGAAGAGGACTACTTGTGGCACCTTAGAGACTAACACATTTATTTGAGCATGAGCTTTCGTGAGCTACAGCTCACTTCATAGGATGCAACTGTAGCTCACGAAAGCTTGTGCTCAAATAAATTGGTTAGTCTCTAAGGTGCCACAAGTCCTCCTTTTCTTTTTGCGAATACAGACTAACACGGCTGCTACTCTGAAACCTGTCAGTTAGAAGAGTTCACTGAGCAGCGAGGGATGGAAAAAACATTAGTATGAACTAGAGCAAGAGTTACTATTTTATGGGAAGTTGGACTGTACGTTTCTCTGTGTTTGTAAAGCATCAGCAATAGCTAGCATAATACCAATGTTTATTAGTAATAATACAAATGATAGATCACTCTGCAGATGTCACTGGCTCATTATGAACAGTGAGACCTCCAAAGGGAGCCGTGTAGTTAGGTGATCTACATTCATTATCCCAAAGTAGATACTTGGAGTGAAATCATGGCTCCAGTGAGGTCAATGGAAGTTTCACCATTGACTTCTGCAGGGCCAGGATTTCACCTTTAACCACCTGAGCTTACCTGACTTGCTAGTAGCAAGCTGACGTCCCATCTGTAGTCTGCAAAGCTGACACATTACAGGATCTGATTATAACACAATAATGACAAACGGTTAAAAGTGTGGCTTGGTCTTGCAGCAAAGATGGGACTGAACCACACCTTAGCTATTCCCAAATCATACTAAAGATGTGCAAAGTCCAAGTTGTGCTTTCGAGACAGAGAGAACACCTATTACATGGGTTCCTCTGCATTAAGTCAATTTTAGTTACTATAAGGTTTCTTTGTGTGATAAGAAGTACTTCAGTTCACCTCTGCTCAACTTGACATGGACTACATTCTCTTAGGGATTAAAAGGACGTCTAAAAGGTGCCATTCGGTGACAGCCACAGAGCATCAAAGCAGCTGTTCTCCAATCATTAACACCCAGGCTACAGGAGAAGCAGCTACCTTGTGTTCCTTTGTGGATTGGTTAGGACAGGGCAGTGACATAGTCAATAACTCAGTGCCACCCTAACCACTCCCCAGCTCCCCCTTTACTGCTCCTCAGCACTCTCACTGGACTGCTGTGGAGAGAGCTGAACCGTGACATTGCTGTGGGGCAGAGTGAAGCTCCCCTGAATGGCACCTCTTCAGCATCCCTGAAGGTACTGTGGTGGTTTCCCTGAGTTTTGGGCTTTCAGCACCTGTACAAGTGGTAGAGTCACACAGGATTTTAATATTTTAAAAATCTGTTAAGTAATGTATTACATGTACAGTATTTTAAAATAATCCAATCCCATCTCTAGAACCATACACCACATATTTTAGAATTTATCTCAAAGTCCTTATGGAAAACCCCTGTATAATTTAACAAGGATTGAAGCCGTCGGGGTTCTATAATCATTTAATAGGGTTCTATAGAAAGTACTTTGATCACCAGTAAAATTCAATGGAGAATAGCATCCTTCCTCTAGGGTCTTTTTTAACCATCCTATAGAAACCTATAGCTGTAAGAGTATAGGGTGGGATTCACATGGGAAACTTAGGCTGAGCATTGCAATGTCTAACATTTAAGGCAATCCTCTGCCTAGTGGAATTCAAAGCCCTGAGTTAGTCACTCAGGCTCCCCACATTATGCATGGAGAGACTTAGGCTCCTGATGATAATGGGATTCACTAAAGTCAGCATGTTGAGCAGTGTGCTGAGCCTAAACCAGTCAATAGGAAATGCTGAAGAGAAGGGTGTTGGCCAACACCCGCCACCCCAAAGGACCTTGGGCACCTAACTCTAGCCCAACGTTAGGTTCTTTCCTCCACTCAGAATTCTGGCAAAATTCCTATTGATTTCAGTGGGGCCAGGATTTCTCTCTAGGATTTTAAAGATCTTCCTCTAAACATTATGTTGCACTTCCCATCTTAGGTATTAAGCTTTCTTGGGGATGTTTTGATATAAAAGTCCTCAAAGACACAGGAGCTGGGTTCCTTCTGGATTCCATACACCAAAGTATTTAAAATGGTTTTAAGAGCAATGCAAGCCATTTTCTGAAAAATTTAGGTTTAGAGTTACCCTTCCTTATAGGTCTATAAGTCACAATATAATACAAATTAGAGATGGAAAAGTCCTGAACATTAGGTTATCCAATCTGTTCCCTTGCAGGTACAGGATTTATCCCCATGATATTATAAACAAATGTGTTTTTAGTTCCAGATTAGAAAAAAATTATGAGTAAATATGCACTCATATTTTGTGTGGGGTTTTTTGTGTAATTTTTCCCTAGATGGTGTCACTACAGGACAGAGTTAAAGGTGTTTAGATTTCTTTTGCATTGAAAGTTAACTCTGAATTTATAAATCTCGGTTTGGGGATAATTACAATATCCCGATTATGTATTTCACCCTTTTTATGTATTTAATTTGTCTGGGAATACATTTCTAGAGCTTTGTACAATTTGTACAATTTAGTTTTAAATGTCTTTTCCTTAGAAGACACTTTTCCACAGTCATAAACAACTGAGTTTCAAGCAGAAAATACATATAGGTAGATATATATACTATATTTCCCTCCGATTTGATTCCTTTTAAACAAATTGACGACTCCGTGTTCTCCTAACCATCACATTCTTACATTGTTAACTACGTAATCCTGCCTAAACCTGCTATTTCACAATACAACTTTCTTGCCCTATGTCCTGTCTCTCTCACTTTAGAAACCAACTTTATTCAAAATCCCTAAACAGATAACAGTTGCACATCTGCAGCGTGAGTCATCAACCTTTTCTCTTTTCGTGTTTATTATATATATGGCTCGTCTCAAAGAGGATTAAATAGGATTTCACATTTATAATTAGAACTAATGCATTCAATTGTCATACTTTGGCCAAGAGTAAATATGATTGTTGGAGAGCATGAGTGATCATTCTCTCAATATATCTGCCACCAGGCATACCTGGTATGCAATAGGATCATACTTGTACCTTTAGAAACATTTAGGTGGGGAACAGCCTTTATTTAAACTAACAAAAGTGAAGGACTAGTAGGACAAGAGCAGAATATGCCTATATAAGGGTGGCAATTGATTCCCCCTGCTCACCTTCCTTGCCACATTAGCAGCTCAAGCTTCTAGCAATTCAGCAGTTGAGCCTGTATCTAACTCAGAGCACAGCAAACACTAGTTTCTCAGTACCACACCCTGGGCCGGATTGTACTTGAGAGGCGTTGGCCCCCGTTGGAAGAGTTTCTGACTCCTTAGGAGCATTTGGCATGTGCTGTTCCCTACCCCGCAAATGTATCTGGCAAATTCTGCTGATCAGGCACATGGGTGCTGGAGGGTGTGTTCCTCTCCTTGATACCAACCCTTAACCTACACCTACTTTTCTATGTTATAAAAGAGCCCAGAAATATATCACCTCCCTATGGGTCTGCTGCAAATACACTGCTGAATAGCCTCACGGGGCATAATCAGCTATCGCTGCAGAGAAAGCTGTTATCTCCACTCTGAAACCTCCCTCTTCTGTGGATCCCAGAGATCCAAGGGTTGGGAGAGTATGTGGCATCCATAACCTGTGATACCCTACCATAGTTCCTTTCCACCAGAAGAAACTGTGCAGTGAAATCTTTGCAAGGTGAGTTTCATGGAGTTTCTCTCCGCACGCTTATCCCCCTCTTGTGTGTTTTTTTCTGTGGGAGGGGGTGATCTGGCCTGCAGGGCTTTTACCTTTTTTTAACTTGTCAGCTACCTCTCTTGATTCCTATGAATATAACCTCATAATTCCAAGATTGCCTGTGTTGTTTATTACATGCTGAATAACTAATGGCTCTGTGTACATTTAAATATATATAGCATACTTTCAAATTTGCAACATGGGACAAATGCAGCAGACAGCTCCTCCGATTACATGGGAAACAGCTGGTGGTGAACAGACCATGATTGTGAAAGTGGATGTTCTTTTTAAATTTTTTTTGTCTTCAAAAACCACAAGATGTACAGTAATGGACAGGGACTTCCCTAACTTACTTATTTTCAAATCTGTCCCAGGCAATAGTGACTGCCTCAGTCCAGTTCCTAGAGGACAACTGTCCATGGCACAGAAGGCACCACTGCAGTTGGCAATAGTTGGCATGCTCAGCAGAGAAGCCAAGAATTGAATGGGCATGGAGATTAAACGCCTAATTCTCCCACGCCTAATTCCAACCTTTCAAGTCATAGTTGAGGAACATTGCTTGGGAAAAACTGCACAGCTGTTGGCAGTGCTGAACATGCCCTGTGAATAAACATAGTATTTCTGTTCTCGGGGTCTTGATCTAGCACCTTTCACTAGCACTAAAATTCACAGAAAAGAAAAAAAAAATCACCCCTGATTTCATGTATGGTATTATCATGTATGTATGATTCATGTATGGTATTATTCTTTTTCTTTTAAATCACAAGCCACAAACAATTTAATCAGAGAATCCTCCCCTCCTTTCAGATATACATTAGTGTCACATGTTGAAATACATTAACTCACAAAATCCAACGTTCCCAAAGTTGGGTGCCTAGATCTATGAAGCCAATGGGAGTTGGCAGTACTCAGCCTGAGGCTCTGAAAATCAACCAAATGCCATATGTTTTTTGGATTGAGGTGCCTAACTTTAAGGACCCAACATGGAAAATTTGGCCTAATTGGCTTGTTTGGGTGCACTGTGATCTAGTGGAACAAGCAAGGTGTTAAAGACCAAAGATCTATGTCCATATCATACCATCATGAGCTCCCCATTGATTTCACTGGGAACTTCTGCTCAATAACGGATGTGAAAATATTGTCCCGAATTCCATACACTGGCATAGGAACTCATTTAACACCTATGAGCCTCAATTTTCCCTACTGTAAAATGGAAATATTTACCTACCTCTTACAGGTACTGCAAGATCTTACTAAATAAAATATGCAGAGTGCTAACAGTATTTATACTATGGTCCACTTTTAAGAACTTCAATATCCAAAGATACATGCCTAAACAATAATGTAGGTGCCTAAATAATAGTGTTTATTAAAGGTGCTGAGCACCCACAGTCACCATATATTCCAACAGGAACTACAAAAGTTCATCACCTTTTAAACTGGGCCACTTATATTTAGAGGGCTAAATTCATGCACTCAGCTTTGAGAATTGTGGCCTGTGTACAGTTTTATTAAAAAATTAGCTCATGACAAAGGTTGGCAGGATTGTCTGGTTCAGGACCTCTAGACTGTGTGTGAGAGAGTGGGAATTTTTAATATTTTGGGTGACTATTGTGTATGCCTCAGTTTTTCCTGTAATCTGCATGATTAACTAGGTAGGGGGGAAAGATTATTTACTCTTTGCAGAGACCCAGAAATCCAGGTGTGGCTGACGCCTGATATCTGGGGGCTCGGCTCAAACAATTGCCTGGACATTGGGTACCTAGCAACTAACGAATGGGGCCCCTACCCTCTCTCCAGGAAGCTAGCTGGTTATGACCAGCTGGAGAACAAAGGACTAAGGAAGGTGGCCAGGTGATCATGTTTGCCTGGGAACAAGAACAAACAATTGAGGAGGTGCATGGGGGCTAGTTACGTGTGGGCTGCTGGAAAAAGGGCACATACTGCAGGATTGGGACTCAAGGGGGATCAGAGAGAGCTCTGGACTCCGAACTGACCTAGATGGACTATGCTGTAACTTTCTGTTCTCTGTGGTAACGCAGGGCTTTCTCTACTGTGTTACAGACATCTAATAAACCCTTCTTCTTTTGCAATGCTGTCTAAGAGTCACTCCAGAGTCAGGAAGTTGGTGATGCATTGCTCCCTGTGGGTCTTCCCCAAGTGTCCAGTTCAGGTGGATTCACTGAGGGGAGCTCACAGAGTGAAACAGGGGTGCTAAAGGCTCCAAAGTTCAGTCCCAGGAGCTGATGAAGCCAAGGGGCTTACCCCAGCGAGAGCATGTGATCTTAATGGGGTTGACTCATTAAAGGGGTCCTCCCAGGGACTGTTCTAGAGCTGTTCAAGAGCACCGGACCTGTGATCTGTCACACCATGTCATCTCCAAAGAGACACATTCTTCATGATTTAGAAATCCTATAACTGCAGATTCAGGCTTTCTGATGTGGAAATTTGTGCCATATATGCCATGGGAACTTACCAGGCATGGGGTGGAAGGAATGATGGATGGATGGAGTTGGATTCCACTTTTGACTATGGAATTTTAGGGCCTTAAAAATGCAGTGATGTGAGTTTGTGCACTGATGGTTCTTAATGTCTGTCCAATCATTTAGAAATCTGCGTAGCTACAGCCAATTTTGTTTTTGTCTCCAATTTTGCTCCTGCAAATTTTTCCACATGTATAATGAGATAATTAGACGTTCAGCTACCAAACTTCTCAGGTGCACAAATTCCCAAATGCAAGTGCAGATTTGGTGTGCCCAAAACTCTGGTGAAGCAAATTTTGAGGCTACTTTGAAAATACGGTATTAAATGAACCCTAGAAGTTCTCTGTGCTGCTGCCCTGAATCCGTGCTTCAATCTTTGTTCTGTGCAATGACTCTAACGTTTTTAGGTTCTAGTTTTCTTGCAGTTGCACTACATTTGGCAAAGTAATCATGTTGGCGCTCTGTAGATTGGTCAGTGACCCCATGTGCCAAGCATATGTGCTATGACTGTACACTTGGCAACAACGTATATACAACCCTAGCTGCACTCTGGTGATATTTTGCTTTCCTTTCATTGCTGGGAGGGCGAGACAGTTCATATTGCTTTAATGTCATGCAAGTTTGTAACACATAATAAATCCGCTATGACCAGTAACTTTTAATGGTACATTAATATGTTAATAAATTTGCAAGTCACTTGTCAATGGAACCAAATTGTAATTGAAAACAACCTCCTCAGAGTTTGGGACAGGGAGGAGGGGAACATTGTTTTATGCCTGAAGTAAACCACAAACGAAAGTAAAAAGGAAAATAAGACATAGTCTGAGAGTTGTTTTTTCCCTTCAAAAACATCTGGTTTGCAGCCCATTCTTGAAGACCAAATTTAGATTCACCTGGCATTCGTTTATCATGCACAATCCACAGTTTGAAAAATGTTCCTAAAATAAAGAGAGTCAGAATGAGGGTTATTTCAAATTTACCTTGTCTATTCTTCATGACCTAATCTTGATAAACAGTAACAACTACTATCCATGGGTTCTTTGTGATTTCAGTTTTCAGTGCTATTGATTGCAGGCTTAGCTGTGCCATTGAGCCACAGCCCATATTATGGAGTGCTAAAAAGCTGCCCTGCCCCACAGGAGCTCAGGGTAAATTCTCCCCCAGAGATTTGAATTGTTCCTCAAGCTCTCCGGTATGCAGAGGCAGCCTGCCTGCTACACCACTCCTTGGGTGGTGAGAGGGGGGTACTAGGTTGCTCTCCCTGACAAGCCATTGCGGGAGTGCAGGCAGTTGGGATGAATGCAGAAGCATGGTGGGTCCTGCCGTGCCTGCCCCATTCATATCCTTTGAGTCACTGCTCGCCCACAGAGGAGTAGTAGCCCTCCGTGACGTGCAGGGACCTGTAATTATGCCTGGCCCTTTCACGTACTAACAAGGGAGGAAAGGGTCCTTGTTCCCTCCTTCTCCGTTCATACACTGTGCGCTTGCTTAAGGGCTAGGCAGAATTAGTCCCTAAAAGATGTTCAGCCATATTGCAGGGGAAATGTAAGGGTTTTTTTTTTAATCTATAAAAGTCTAATCTAAAAAATATACATTTGCCTTCAAAGACTCATACCAGCTGTATAGTGGTTTCAGGACATTATCTGGAAGGTGACAGTCTGAAAATATCATTCTATATCCTTGTGTCAAGAGTCCTCCAGTTATTTCCTTTAAGGGCTCTTGATATGCATGGGCCCTCCTCTCCCAGTTGTGCCAAATTGTGAAAGTCTCGTTGACAGATCATCGGAGATGTTCAGAAATTCTGTGTTTTCTCTCTCTTAAAAAACTGCATGAGGAAGACAGATGTCTCAGGAGATGGGTAATGGGATATAGAGTGTCTCATTTGGATCTGGCCTCAGTTGATAGTGACTGAACCGGCTCCTCGGATTGCTGTTTGGCCGATATGGAATAAGCTGGTGATCTGAGTCCAGTTCATAGTGGATGGGTATATATGTCACATAATCACAGTTGAACCTACCTGGCATTTTTTACAGATAGCTATCCCAGATACTTTGATGATGTGCCAATTCAGCTTTTGGCCCTATGATGAAAATTAAAGTTTTGTGGTCACCAAGACTGCATCTCTGTACCACTGTCTTGTTTTGTACTGGGGTCTGTACTAAAAATGCCGTCTTGTCTGTCCAATTAGTCAGATCATTTACCACTTATATTATGTACAAGCTCTCTATGGGATGCTGAGAGAGAGCCACATTTAGTTCCTGACCTGTCAAAAAGATATATGGAGACAGAACTCTGCACCTGACAAAAGCCCTAGTGACTTAAATGGGACTATTCACATAAGGGCTACAGGGTCAGAACTAGAGCTTGTTGGGGTCTTAATATGGAGCTGAACATTCCCCTGGCTGATTGACAGGCTTGTTTCTCATCTTAACCAGGGAAATCCCCATATTTATTTAGAATTCTCCTGAAAAGTGATTCGATGTGAGCAGATTTTTTCATGTACTCTTTTTTTTTATTAAAATTTTGAAGAGTGGTTATTGCCACCTTGTATAGAACATTCTGTTTATACTTACATGCATTGTAAATTCAACACCTGCCAATGGATACTAGACATCTTCCAGTTTTCCCAGTATAAGGGGGAATCACAGTGTCTCAGATATCACCATGAAGTAACTGTTGGCCAATGACGGGGTGTTAATTTCTGATCACTATACATTTATACTGTATAATACAAGTGTCTTGGCTCTTATTTATTGTTCCTAGTAGCAACCCCATTTAACATGGTCATTACTGTAGACAACACATAGACTATATAAGTAAGGCAATGTCCCTTGCTAATAATTAATACAAACATAGATACATTTACAAAATCTGATATAGACAGATGAAAGAAAAGGCTGCCTGTGAGAATAACTAGTTGAAACCACAATGAGAAAACCTGTATGCTGGGACTTTCAAAGGAGACTAAGGAAGTGAAGTGCCTAACCACCATGGGATTTTAATGGGAGTGGGGTGGCTAACTTCCTTTGAAAATCCCAGGATTAATGTCTTAAGCTGAGGTTTTTGTCAGGAAACCTCAAACCTGTGAGCAGTTAATGTGTGGTACTAAGATTATGACGAAAAAAAAAGTGAGTTCTCCTCATAAAATTCTGTAGGTGGTTCATCCAAAACCTCTTCTCGGATCTCAGTGTGATTTGTTGGAGTGTGTCTATAACACATCAGAATCAGATGTTTTGAAAAGAATTTCAGCATTCAGCAATACAGAAGGATAACCCAGGCCTCTTCTCTTGGATACTAGCCAAGTATTGTGTGAGGAGCCATTTGCAGACTCTGGAATAATGGAATATATCCCTGCAATAACTGATATAACAAGGGAAAATAAACCTTGAAGAATCCAGTAAATTTGAAAAGGTCCCTTTAGCTTGCAAGTCTGTAATTCCAAAAGCTGAGATGGTGACATCACATATGGCAGACAACTCCTCAGTGAAGTGAAATGTGTTGTCTGTTATGGCTGCTAATTAACTCTCTGACATGACTCTTCTTGTCCACATACACACCCTCACCAGGGATTTCAATGATCATAGTTTCATCCTGAACATCCTTTTATGTGTATGGTAACGCTGATGAGGCAAAGGGTCAGAACAGATGGGTTCACAAATAAAGCATTTTGAAGATTCTTGTATTAATGGAGGAGGCAGTATCAGCAGAATTAAATTGATGATCAGTGCTGGTGAACCTATTTCAAAGCAACTGCATCTTGACTTAGTGGTATAAAATATAGTATCCAAGTCATCCATCAAATGTCCTTTGTGTTACAAGTGGATCAAATATTTAGGATGCCATGAATGCTATCATGAAGTTAGTCAAGTATCTAATGTCGTGAACATCAACTTTTCAGCATCATTTACTCGGTAGCTTCCTTGATGGAGTTTCTGCAGAATGTTGATGATTTGCTGCTCCACTGTGATGTTTACGGGCTCAATAAAGAGAAGGTTCTAAAAACATTATAGGCATTGAAAAAGGAAATACAACCTTTTCTGCAAGAGCACAGACTAAACATTTTTGGAATTTCGTGCCTGCCAGAAATAGATGATGATGATTCCCTATAGACATTTTTGCTAATGTTATACCTTCAACAACAGTTTATAGGGGCTAGAATACAATTTTCAGGTATGTAACAAGCCATCTTCTCTTTTCACTAGAAGTTTGAAGTTTTGTGATAGGATCTTGGAAGAAGAATGTTTGTTATCCCAACCCTTAAAGAGCACAAAGATATACTGGTAAGTGACATTTTGATCCAGGTTTCACTAAAGCAAACAATATTCTAACTTGAATTTCAATCCCTCTCACCCCGACTTTATTCTGTATATGAGCTCTGCATGATTTTTGCCTGTGTTAGTGAAAACTGGATGGAAAAAAAGCAGGGGCAGCTTTTAATGTGGATCTTGCAATGTAAATTACACAGGTAATTTACATTGCAAATATGCTCAGAAATGTTACGGTCAAATATTCAGTTTCTTACTTAGCACATCTACTCCCAGTGTGTGTTCTGGATATTTACTGCAAAAATAAGTTTAATACGTCTTACATCTTTTAGCACTGAATTAGCCAGCGCAGCTATGGGAGGGTAAAGTGAATTGTTGATTCCTGGTGCACAAGAAAAATATTGCACAATACTTGCGTGAAATACACAGCTTTTACTCGTGGAGGCCCAGGTCCTGTGCTGCTGCTTTCCATTGCTAGCACTAAACAGTCCTACAGAGGGCATAGCCAGCTACAGAAGTATCACTCCAGCATAAGGGGATCTTCTTATTGTTTGAATCTGGTGTGGTGGCTGCTCTGCCTCCCCCATTCCTGAAGCAACCATAGTAGAAGTAGCTCTAGGAAAAGAACATAGGACTGGAAGGGACCTCCTGGGTCATTGAGTCCAGCCATTGTAGACAATCTCATCATAAACTTATTGAGCTCCATTGTAAAACTAATTAGGTTGTTTACCCCACCACCCAGGAGGTGTGTGGGTTACCCAATCATATCCCCTCTCAGCCTTCCTTTTGCTAAGCTAAGCAAGCCATGCTCTTTTAATCTCCTCTCATAGGATAGGGCCTTCATTCCTCTGATCATCCTAGTAGCCCTTCTCTGCACCTGTTCCATTCTGAATTCATCTTTCTTGAACATGGGTGACCAGAACTGTACAGTCTTCCAGATGAGATCTTACCAGGATACTAGAGATAGGGCTAGAGATAAGGGATATGACCAAGGTGCTCTTTTGCCCCACCTATTCTCAGCTGCCAGTCAGCCTCTTGGCAGCCAGCACAAACACACTTTGGGACTGACTTCACTGGACCAGGAGTGTGGGAACACAGATGTTGCTTAAATCGACCTTTTGCAGCCTCTGGAGCTCTATGTCCTCTCCTCAGCCAGATACAAGGATAAGGGTCAAGATTTTACAATATTTGGGCTTACTTGCTTTTTTAAGGCTTCTTTCTCATTCATGGGGAAGGGGTAGTTCAACAAAGCTTCCAATCCAGCAAATGTTTGGGAATCATTGGCTCAGCTCTTAAGACTGCTCGTGAGAAATGTGATTTTTATTCACAACTGTGAAACGGAAATACGGGTTTGTATAATACCCAATATAAACAACAGTGCAATACCAGAATACTGTGAATGGTGTATTTTCACTATGTGTGCTTGAATCATTTTAGAGAACCTATTCAAATTCTATCATCGCCATACTTTTTGCTGACTAATATAACTACAATGTATTACACTTCAGATTTCACAAAATGCTTCCAGAGTATGTTAGAGATGAATGCCATTGCATTTTTGGTTATTTTAATGCTGTATCCATGAATTATATTTATAATGCATCTGTCACCCTTTACCCATCAAATGGGACATCCCTGTCTACTATAATAAGTGAGGTTTTTGGAAAAAAAACTCTTAAATATTTTCATGGTGTACCCCATGATGGCCCCCATTCGCGCACCCCCCCCCCCGAATTTTTAACCCAGTTTATAATTGAACAGAGATCCTGAAGATGTATTTTCAATGTCAAGAGGTTTGTAAATGTAATGTCATTGTCAAACTTCAAAGCAGATGTCCTCTAGGAAAATACTGCATCATCATGACCCCACATCATGGCATTGTGATTTGATGTCATACAAGCAAGAAAATTCCAGAAGTGTCATGGAGATTCTGGTATATGCAGTTCTAATGTTTGCTTAAACTGTAAGGTATAGAATTAACCTGGTGTCAACTATTACAGAAGGATCCACTTAATGGGAAACACAACATAAACACTTTAAGTAGGATGATTGTCAGGGAGCAGATTCCCAGCAGTACATGCCAATTACTCTGGGTAAATGAAACACTTAGTTTATTAAAATGATATGCCTGTTGCTGTCTGTGGTGTATTCCAGTACTCCTGAAAGGCTAATTTGTACAAGCCTTGCTGCTTTAACAAACAGCTAGTAACAGTGATCAGTTTGTGATCAGCCAATGAGAATTTGTTCGGGTGGTTGAGCTTTTGGTGGGTGGAGTTCCTATGGAAACAAAACTGATATTCTGCTTTTCCAGCTTATTCGTGCACTTTCAGTTAAGCTCAGGTGAATTAATCTTGCTCAGTAAAGTTGGTTGTTGTCTCTGAATCTACAGACAGTATGTTACAGATGTGGATTGATAGTGTTAGTTATCAATTCCCAATGTGCAGCCTTTTGTTCCCTTTAGGCAGCTTCACTGTTCTATTATGGCTGCTAAATGAGTCAAACTTTACTAGTATTCTTGTTTTTAAACAGAGTAATGGCTTGTATATGAAGTTAATGATTATAAACATAATATATATTCATCCTGTCTTGTCTTTTTCTATTCTTTAGGACAACCATTTAATTGGCAGATTTTTTTTCCTTTATGGTATGTTTAAAAAAGGGGGGAGGGTTCTACTGTATAAACTTGAGATGGCCCCAAACCTAAAGCTTTGATCCAAACAGTCATAAACTTTGTTTGTGCCCAGGAACAAAATATTTGGACAATTTTATTATTTTTAAAAGGTAGGAATTATGATGACTTTTTTATTATCATCATCATACTGCCCAGGAGCTCTAGTCATGGTCCAGGACACCATTGTGCTAGATGCTGATTTTGTTTATTATACTATTTATATAATTGTGAGGCAGACTTTTAAAATATTATTTTGAGAACCGTGTTGTATCACAATAATCAAATATAATCCTATGATGATGCTTACATATGTTAATGTAATAGTTAGGGCTGTCGATTAGTCGCAGCTACCTCACACAATTAACTCAAAACAATTAATCACAATTAAAAAAATAATCATGTTTAATCACCCTTTTAATCACAATGTTAAAAAATAGAATACCAATTGAAATGTATTAAATATTTTGGATGTTTTTCAAAATTTTCAATACACCTATACAATGCCGTAATGCAGTCTCTTTATTGTGAAAGCTCAACTTACAAATGTAGATTTTTTTTTGTTACATAACTTCACTAAAAAAAAAAAATAGTGTAAAACTTTAGAGCCTACAAGTCCACTCAGTCCTACTTCTTGTTCAGCCAACCACGAAGACAAACAAGTTTGTTTACATTTACGGGAGATAATGCTGCCTGCTTCTTATTTACAATGTCACCTGAAAGTGAGAACAGGCGTTCACATGGCACTTTTGTAGCTGGCATTGCAAGGTATTTAGTGCCAGATATTCTAAACATTCATATGCTCCTTCATGCTTCTACTGTAATAAGTGAGGTTTTTGTCCACCATTCTAGAGGACATGCTGACAATGCTCATTTAAAATAAACAACAACAGTGTTAATTAAATTTGTGACTGAACTCCTTGTGGGGAGAATATATTTGAAAATGTAGAAAACATCCAAAAATATTTAAATAAATGGTATTCTATTATTGTTTAACAGTGCGATTAATCGCGATTAATTTTTTTAATCGCTTGACAGCCCTAGTAACAGTGTAACAGTGCAAAACAGTGAATATGATACATTAACATGATACATAAGAGGCATTTCTAAAAGCCAGGATAACAGGTTCACTTAGCATTAGTAACTGAGTTATTACTTACCATTTCATTTCAGTTTATTTAAACTTAACAGAATAAAAAAAGGGTTTTGTGTTTTCCAAGAAGGTTGAATGTGGCTTCGATGCAGGAACATGCAGATGGAATGTAATTGCATATCCTGCATTGCTACTATATGGGTTTCATTACATGTTCACAGCAATGCACTCAGCGTTAGTGGCCCAAGGCTAGCATTGGCTGGTGAGACGTGTGCTTGTAATGGTCTTGCTCAGTGGTTAGAGAGTTTATCCCTTACCTCCTGCATTTCCTTAGTCACTGCTGCACCACCTTTTGTTTATGAATCCAAACACTTTACCTAGGAATAACACCAAGCAAACCCAAAGTACTTTATACACAGTTAATAAAACACAAATGTGCTTCTCTTTCCCTCCCAGACCATTTCTTTTCCTTCTCAAATATAGCCCTATAAACAGTTATGAAACTGAACGTCTGCAGTGCTAACCAGGGTTATCCTTTTATTGTGAACACACTTAGTCATTTTTTCTGCTGGTGAAATGAGGTATGAAATATGTGAAATCACAGTTGTTTCATCTCCTCTGATGTTTACACAGGCAAGAAAGATTTTCCCACACTTGTGTGTATCTATGATTTAACTACAAATGACATTGTACCTCTCCAACATTAACCCCTTAATCTAGTATATTTCTACAAATAACCACCTGTAGTCAATTCTTTATTCATAAGCCTTATCTGTTTTTACAGTATATAATCTGTGAGAATGCCCTAATTTTTATCATTCTTTAAGCCTGTCATCATGGCTGAGACAAGGCTTATCCCCCTGAGCAGATGAGATTAGTCGATCATGTTGAAATCAGAAGAGGGATTATAATGCTTGTAATACACTGAGTCAAATTAAATGCATTTTGTTTGTACATCACAAGATCTTGTTGCTAAGGCTTTGGTGTCTTCTGCTGACTGTAATAAATTGCCAATAAAACCTATGAGGGGTTTGCGGAGGGGAAAATTCAAGCAAAAAACAGGAACAAAGTAAAAATATTTGTTTTGTTTACACAGTCTGGTAAACTAGAGGCTTAACTGCTCTGATGTCACAACATATTCTAAACAATGTGGTTTGCACGAAAGATGAGCTCTGTTCCAAATTTCATGTTACTCATTTTAATTTAATTTTGTTCAATTCTGAGGACATCTCTTGCCCTAAGTAAGTTTTTTGCCTCTTGATATTTATTCCTTTGTTCTTTGTAAAAACATATTGCCTTTGTCCTGACTCTGTTGGCAGTATTATGCATAAACAAACACACTCAATATTTATGGGCTGCTGTCCATAAAAAAGGACACCAGGACAGATGTACTTGTTAGAAATGTGACCATCAAATTAAGACTCAGAGGGCTGGGTAAATCCCATTCCTGCCCCAGCTGGTGCTACTGGTATTATTGAGTAGTGGATCAGTTTTTAATGGAAGTATCTACAAACTGTTGGTGTGTGAAACTTAAAGAGTTTGTATTTGGGGTTCATTCTGGATAAACATTCCAAAATTTGGAGATCCATGCCGGCCTCCTCCAGATTATCTGAACCATGTGAGTCTGCCCCACCCCCACAAGAAAAATCTCAGGAGAACAAGGGTTTTTTGTGCAATTTCAAGCACTTCTGGTTCTAATCCCAGCTGAAAACTAGCAGTGAAAAACACGTGTCCAAACATTTTATAGGCTAGAGGTGCTTGAAAAAAAAATGTGGGAGGTCTCTGGTAGCTGGACCTCCTGCAATGTACTCCTTCCCAAGAGCTCAGAGTGTGGGTTAGTTCGCCTCCACTATCCACCCTCCTATTGAGCTGGCAAATTGTCCTTTTGAGCTCCTCCTCCAATCCATGCATACTTTACAGTTATGGTGGGGTGGGGCCTCCTGGGTTCAGAGCAACTGCTTAACCCCTTCCTTTTCAGTATCTGGTTTGTACACCCTGTCACAAAGAGATATTAACAATCCTGCTTCAAGTCATAAATCAAACAATAAGGTTAGGAAGAAACACCACATGGATAGGTTATTCCATTACAGGATTTCTTGCTTCTTCTTATGAATTACCTGGCAGTGGACAAAGTAGGCAATAGACTAAGAGTCTACCAGTCAACAAGGCTGATCAAGTATAGCAAGTCTTATGTTAGAATTTTCTAGGAGAACATTCCCAAACTATTATAAATTTAGCCTTTTCCCATTTGTACCAAGCACCCTTTAAATACCAGTCTTTGCTTAGGAGGAGACTACAAGTACAATTGTGTTACTGCAGTGTTTTGGATTGCTATTATAGATTACCACCATATTTTTGTATTTTGCTTTTTTAAAGGGATGGTTATATTCCCTTTAATTGGAGGAAGACAGCAACAAAATTTTCAACAGAATTGTGTGAAAGTGATTAAAAATTTTTCAGGAAATGTTGCTTGAATATAGTTGACATTTTGATTCAGGCAATTTTGCTTAAATATTGTTTCTAATCATGAGATTTATTTCTAAAAATAGGTAGAGACTCTCATGGAGGGAATAGATGTGTGGTATGATCAAGTTAAAGCATGCCTACTCTAAAAAAAAGACCATTACAGCAGATATATGGAGGAGGTTTTAGTTTTGTTTGTCATACACTGGGATAATAGATCCAGGCTTTACTGTGAGCTAGAGGAAGAAATGAATAAATAAGGAGTTTAGACTTTTCCCAAGTTTAGAAATCTCTGTGTTTTGGTGGGTTCTGGTGGAATGTGATCTTCTGTGTGTCTATTGTAAACAAAGGTTCTTAATGATCTGAACCTCTAAAAGCCTAAACTACAATCCTTGTGAAGCGGTATTAAATATGTGAGAGCTATGAGATGTGTGCATAAAGTAGCTTATAGACAGCTTGGACCACACAGGCCTGCCTTAATCTGTGAGTCATTTTCCATATGTGAATGGGCCCGAGTCCCCATCCTGCAATCAACATAACACACAGACCCTGAGTTGGTTCCCAGACTCACCTCCTTTTGGTGTTTGACTTTATTGGTTTACTCAGAAACAGCATCACAATATAAAGCTCAGCCTGAGCATCCTCAATGAGCTTGGAAGTTCATAGGTTTTCTTCTAGGATCTTCTTAGGGTTGCCAGCTTCCTAATCCCACAAAACCGAACACCCTAGCCCCACCCCTTCACTGAGGTCACACCCGTTGCCCCACACTTTCCCTGAAACCCTTCCCCCCACTCACTACATTCCCTCTCCTTCTGTGACTCACTCTCCCCACCCTCACTCACTTTCACTGGGCTGGGGTGTGGGAGGGGATGAGGGTTCTAACTGGGAGTGCAGGCTCTGGGGTGGGGCCATAAATGAGGGGTTCAGCGTGCAGGAGGGAGCTCCAGGCTGGGGTAGGAGGTTGGGGTGCAGGGGGGTGAGGGCTCTATCTGGTGGTGTGGGATCTGGGATGGGGCCAGGGATGAGGGGGTTGGGGTGAAGGAGGGGGTGAGGGCTCCATCTGGGGGTGCAGGATCTGGGGTAGGGCCAGGGATGCAGGGTTTGGGGTGTAGAAGGGGGATCTGGGTTTGGGGGGGCTTAGGGTTAGGGCAGGGGGGTTGGGGCTTGGAGTTGGGGCATGGGCTTACCTCTGGCAGCTCCCAGTCAGTAGCTCAGCAGGAGGGCTAAGGCAGGCTTCCTGTCTGTCCTGACTCCATGCTGCCCCCTGGAAGTGGCCAGCAGCAGGTCTGGCTCCTAGGCACACCACCCCTGCAGCTCCCACTGGCCACGGTTCCCAGCCAATGGGAGTGTGGAGCCAGGGCTCAGGGCGGGCGCAGTGCTCAGAGCCCCATGCCCCCACCCCCGTCTAGAAGCTGGACCAGCTGGCTGCTTCCAGGGCACAGCGCAGAGCCAGGACAGGTAGGGACTAGCCTGACTTTTAATGGTCTGTCCGGCGGTGCTGACTGGAGCCACCAGGGTCCCTTTTTGACTGGGTGTTCTGGTCAAAAACTAGAGACCTGGTCACCTTAGATTGCCTCTATTCTAATTCTCTCAAGACCAAGGAAACACTACCATTCCCTCAGTATCATGACTGCAGCGAACTAGACCCAACTGTCAGCCTGATTTAATAATAATTACCCTGGGCCCAAATATAGATTTAGGAGCCTAACTTTAGGCTCTTTTTATTTTTAGGCTCTTTATCATAATGTGAGCTTTTAACACCTAACCCTAGGTTCATTCACTAGAAGAGTCTTGCATCTCTATGCAGGTCTTAGTTTCCCCATTACACCACATAGTAAGATTAATTCCCCAAATGGGACCTGGTTTCACTGTGATCTGACATAAAGGTTACATAATTAGCACATAAGGATGTAATCAACTCAGCAAAATAAAAAAGCTATTTTTGCCAGCGTGTCATGTTAAGAATATATGCTAATTAACATGTAGCAAAGCTTTGAATGAGTTGTAGTGTTTTCAAAAATTTGATAATAACATAGGATGAATATCTTATTTAAAAACTGATATATTTTAGGAATGAGACACATTTTAGAGGGGATTTTCAAATACCTTTCAATTTCCTCTAGATATTTCACTAAATATTTTAGAATCTCTAAAGAACTTTAAAAACATTTTTTCTTGAAGTGAAATAATTTAGGCCCTAATCCTACAAAGATTTACACATGTGCATAATTTTATGCACCATGAGTAATCCAATTAACTTCAGTTGCGTTACCCATTTTGGCCAACTAGTTAGCCAATATTCAGGATCATGCAGGTTGTTTCTGTTAGGAGGAGAGATTGGTGATGGAGTTGGGTATTTCTTTGACAAAGTTCCGTTAATTTACAAAGCATGCACACAAAGTCCTGTTCCCCAGAACACAAGTGGAATCAAACAGGAGGCAGTCTCTTTGCTTACAAGCCTCTTTCCAGACTGCACTCTGCCCAAGAAGTTCCTTCTCTTCACTTTCTATTGGGACTACATTTCCAGTCTTTTTCTTGCTGCTTCTCTCCGCCTGTTCTCTGGCTGCTTCTGGGTGCTTCAGCTCATAGACACATACTCCTCCATCAAACAATACTCTGCAACCCCCCCCCTCCTCCTCATGTAGCTCAGTTTCTGTGCAGCATTGCTTGTGGCCTTTGTTTTGAGTTGTGGCTACTATTATTTCAGTTATCTTTCCCCATAAAGGAATGTAACTGCTTATAATGGGGTTTACAAACCCCATAGCAAACATAAGCAGAAAAGAGCCTTCCTGGGTTACAGGCAACTAGGCTGACTACACACCCGCACAGCTGCCAGAACTGCCAATTATGGAGACTAGCATTCCAGCTGCAACCAATAAGGAAAACAATCCCAGCTATAAAGGAAGGAAAGCAAAGAGAGGCAGAAGGGAAACCACTGCAGGTCAGACTGCCTCTAGTGAAGTGGTAGGGAGATAGGGAAGACTGAAAACTCTGGTGCTTCAGGGATGATTAATTTGGTTTGTGTTAAATTGATGGATTGGACTAATTTGACTTAAGTAGAGGTGAGCCAGGTTAGTGAAACTGGCCCACCCTACAAGGACAGCACATAGAATTTTTGACCGTGCCTCTTATATTTATGAAAGGTGGCTGTCACGATTTACCAATTTCAATGTGGCTTCACCCAGCCTCCATCATATCAGTGCTCCATTAGCTCATTGCCCCAGCTGAATCCTTGTATGGCTGATCCTAAACTGAAAGAAAAGAAACAATGTACAACTTGCATATGTTACAAGATTGATTATCTATATATTTACCTGAGATTTTTCTGTGAGGATGTTTTCACATCATCAACCCCAAGTAATTGCACCTGCCATCCAAATCTACTGAGAGTTTTTCTCTCCCTGCCTGATTTTCTTCCAATCACCCACAGTCATTGACCCCCTGAGAAATGTCCATTGTTTCTATGAAATCTGTGGTCTGCAAAAATTCTTTGTATTTTGTTCCAATGGGGAACTCCTCATTACTCTCTCAAATCTCACAGCCTCAGCTTCTACATCTACATATCCAGTTGCAGGGACATCCAAGTTGAAATCTTCTCTCGTTGCTACATCTACAGATGGTCCTTATGGATAACTTTGTGTTTAGTTCTGGGACTCGAGTGTATCCTATATACCACTCTGTTTATTTACATCACTACTGTATAGGGTCCCTCCCAAGATTTATCCAGATTAGGGCTCCTATCTTTCTTTCTCCTAGGATAGTTGAAACAGACCAGGGTCCCCACTTTTAAAAGTTTTTTCATATGACCATGTATAATAAAATTTTCATTTTATCAGAAGCTAATTTTGTCTAGCAAAGGTGTTTTTTTTTTTTTTTCATTTTTGGATTATGGGGTTCTAAAGTAGTCCAAATTCCTTTGTTTCTCTTCAGGAACTCCATACAAGAAATTTGCTGTGGTTCTTAGTTCATGCCCAAACATGAAGAATACTGGGAGACACTTTGTATTTTCAAAAATATGCTGATCTCAGTCCCTTTGCTGCTGCTCAACAAAGGTGGCCAGTTGAAGCCCCCAATTCCTATCAAACTTTTCCAGCATCCATCAGCTTGATGCATGTTTTATGGATCCCTTGAATTCCACCTGCTGAAATACTTTGGATCCAAAAATTCTCCCTTGATCTGTGTGAAACACAAGGGACCCCAAATCTGGTGATGAATTCATTCTCTAGAATCTCTGCTACCAGTCACAGGTTCTTGGTTCTTTATTGGTTAAGCTTCAGGACACTTTGTAAAGTCATCTATAGCTATGTGATTGCCACGCTATGTCTCAGGCAGAGGCTCGGGCACATCAACAGCAATGTGCTGCATTGGTTCCCACACAAGGTACTGCTTCACACGGTTCTCTTTCTGTCTTAAGGGGCCCCTTCTTTGCAATGCAAGCAGAACATTTCCTGCACCAATTTTCTACAACCTGGCTGTGTTTTAACCAGTAGAAATTAACTTCTCACTGATGGTGAGACTAAGGCAAATTACCTCTTTTTGAAATAACTCCCATTTCTTTGTGTTAAGTTTCAGAGAGGCAGCTTTAGGTTTATCGCAGACCATTTGTAAATGTTTCTGTTCAAATGTTTTAGCACACACTAGATATCATTTAGGTCTCATACACAGGTTGAGAGGGGGCATGGCATCTGATACCCTCTCCATTAGCCTCTCAAACATGACAGGTGCCTTGCATAGGCTACAAGCCATCGTTTTAAATTGCCACAGGCCTTATCCTGCTGTGAAGGTGTCAAGGTTCCTCCCCCACTCTGAACTCTAGGGTACAGATGTGGGGACCTGCATGAAAAACCTCCTAAGCTTATCTTTCCCAGCTTAGGTCAAAACTTCCCCAAGGTACAAAATATTCCACCCGTTGTCCTTGGACTGGCCGCTACCACCACCAAACTAATACTGGTTACTGGGGAAGAGCTGTTTGGACGCGTCTTTCCCCCCAAAATACTTCCCAAAACCTTGCACCCCACTTCCTGGACAAGGTTTGGTAAAAAGCCTCACCAATTTGCCTAGGTGACTACAGACCCAGACCCTTGGATCTTAAGAACAATGAACAATCCTCCCAACACTTGCACCCCCCCTTTCCTGGGAAATGTTGGATAAAAAGCCTCACCAATTTGCATAGGTGACCACAGACCCAAACCCTTGGATCTGAGAACAATGAAAAAGCATTCAGTTTCTTACAAGAAGACTTTTAATAAAAATAGAAGTAAATAGAAATGAAGAAATCCCCCCTGTAAAATCAGGATGGTAGATATCTTACAGGGTAATTAGATTCAAAAACAGAGAACCCCTCTAGGCAAAACCTTAAGTTACAAAAAAGATACACAGACAGAAATAGTTATTCTATTCAGCACAATTCTTTTCTCAGCCATTTAAAGAAATCATAATCTAACACATACCTAGCTAGATTACTTGCTAAAAGTTCTAAGACTCCATTCCTGGTCTATCCCCGACAAAGACCAGCATATAGACAGACACACAGACCCTTTGTTTCTCTCCCTCCTCCCAGCTTTTGAAAGTATCTTGTCTCCTCATTGGTCATTTTGGTCAGGTGCCAGCGAGGTTACCTTTAGCTTCTTAACCCTTTACAGGTGAGAGGAGCTTTCCCCTGGCCAGGAGGGATTTCAAAGGGGTTTACCCTTCCCTTTATATTTATGACACGCCCCCCAAATCTCAGCTAGGGTGAAACACTGGCTGGGATTTCTTCCTGGAGCTCTAGGAAAAACAGAGTTAATAAGACACATGCATCTCTAAATATACTACCAAGTACATAAAGACTAACAATATTTTCCACATCTCAAGGACAATTTTAACCAGTTGATTCTGGGAAACTTTCACGGGAGAGTGCATCAGCCACTTTGTTAGAAGCTCCTGAGGTGTGTTGGATGTCAAAATCAAAATCTTGGAGAGCTAAACTCCACCGAAGAAGTTTTTTGTTAGTTTCTTTGACGGTGTGAAGCCACTTCAGTGCAGCATGGTTGGTTTGCAGGTGGAAACGCCGTCCCCAAACATATGGGCATAGCTTTTCCAGAGCTTAGACAATGGCGTAACATTCTTTTTCAGTGACTGACCAGTTGCTTTCCCTCTCAGACAGTTTTTTGCTGAGAAACACTACAGGGTGGAATTCTTGATCAGGGCCTTTCTGCATTAAAACTGCTCCCACACCACGCTCGGACGCATCTGTGGTTACTAGGAACGGTTTGTCAAAGTCTGGGGCCCTTAGTACAGGGTCAGACATGAGTGTCGCTTTAACCTTGTTAAAGGCCTTCTGACACTTGTCGGTCCACTGAACAGCATTTGGCTGTTTCTTTTTGGTTAGGTCTGTCAGTGGGGCGGCGATTTGGCTGTAGTGCGGTACAAATCGTCTGTAATAACCGGCCAAGCCTAAGAAGGATTGAACCTGTTTCTTTGACTTTGGGACAGGCCACTTTTGGATAGCATTCACTTTGGCCTGTAGGGGGCTGATAGTTCCTTGACCCACCTGGTGTCCAAGGTAAGTCACTCTGTTTAGGCCTATTTGACACTTCTTAGCCTTAACAGTTAGTCCTGCCTCCCTTATGCGCTCAAGGACTTTTTGTAGATGTTCCAGGTGGTCTGCCCAGGAATCCGAAAATATGGCCACATCGTCAAGGTAGGCGACTGCATATTCTCCTAATCCCGCTAGGAGACCATCTACAAGTCTTTGGAAAGTGGCGGGTGCATTTCGCAGCCCGAAAGGGAGTACATTAAATTCATACAGCCCGAGATGTGTGATGAAGGCTGACCTTTCCTTGGCAGATTCATCTAGCGGTACCTGCCAGTACCCCTTGGTTAAGTCCAAGGTAGAGATGAACTGGGCCCGTCCCAGTTTCTCTAATAGTTCATCTGTGCATGGCATTGGATAGTTGTCTGGGCGAGTTACAGCATTTAGCTTACGGTAGTCCACGCAAAAACGTATTTCCCCATCTGGTTTGGGAACGAGAACCACTGGAGATGCCCATGCACTTTCAGAGGGGCGGATTACCCCCATCTGTAACATATCCTGGATCTCCCGTTCTATAGCAGTTTTAGCTTGAGGAGACACCCGGTAAGGTTGGACCCTAATTGGGTGAGCATTACCTGTGTCAATGGAGTGGTATGCCCGTTCAGTCAGTCCTGGGGTGGCTGAGAATGTTGGCGCGTAGCTAGTGCACAGCTCCTGGATCTGCTGTCGCTGCATACGCCCAAGGGTCATGAAGAGGTTCACCTCTTCCACACCACCAGCACTTTTCCCTTCGTAGTAGACACCTTCAGGCCACTCAGCGTCGTCTCCTCCCTGGGCTGTAAACTGACAAAACTTTAATTCTCTGGAATAAAAGGGTTCTAGAGAATTAATATGGTACACCTTAGGCTTTCGGTTGGAGGTGGGGAATGCTATGAGATAATTAACAGCTCCCAGGCGCTCCTGGACCGTGAATGGCCCTTCCCACGATGCTTCCATTTTATGGGCCTGGAGCGCCTTTAAGACCATGACCTGGTCTCCTACTTTGAAGGAACGCTCTCTGGCATGTTTATCATACCAGGCTTTTTGCTCTTTTTGAACATCCTGTAAGTTTTCTCTAGCAAGGGCTAAAGAGGTTCGGAGGGTGTTTTGTAGGTTGGTTACAAAGTCCAGAATGTTAGTTCCTGGAGAAGGTGTAAATCCCTCCCATTGCTGCTTCACCAACTGCAATGGCCCTTAACCTCATGGCCATATACAAGTTCAAAGGTGAAAACCCTAAACTGGGATGTGGTACAGCTCTGTAGGCAAAGAGCAACTGCTGCAACACTAGGTCCCAATCATTGGAGTGCTCATTTACGAATTTACGTATCATGGCCCCCAAAGTTCCATTAAACTTCTCCACCATGCCATTTGTTTGATGATGGTAAGGAGTGGCAACCAAGTGATTTACCCCATGAGCTTCCCAAAGGTTTTCCATGGTTCCTGCCAGGAAATTAGTCCCTGCATCTGTGAGGATGTCGGAGGGCCAACCTACCCTGGCAAAAATGTCTGCTAGTGCCTGGCACACACTTTTAGCCCTGGTGTTGCTTAGAGCTACTGCTTCCGGCCATCGGGTGGCAAAATCCATGAAAGTCAGTATGTACTGCTTTCCTCTGGGTGTCTTTTTCGGAAAAGGACCCAGAATATCCACAGCTACTCGCTGAAATGGAACTTCAATGATGGGTAGTGGCTGGAGAGGGGCTTTGACCTGGTCTTGGGGTTTTCCCACTCTTTGGAACACCTCACAAGACTGGACATAGGTAGAAACATCCTTGCCCATTCCCTCCCAGTGGAATGACCCCCCCAAACGGTCTTTGGTCCTGTTCACCCCAGCATGGCCACTAGGGTGATCATGGGCCAAGCTCAAGAGCTTGGCCCGGTATTTAGTTGGAACTACCAACTGTCTCTGAGGATTCCAGTCTTCCTGGTGTCCCCCAGAAAGAGTTTCCTTGTATAAAAGTCCTCTTTCTACAACAAACCTGGATTGATTAGAAGAGCTGAGAGGCAGTGGGTTGCTCCGTGCCGCCGTCCAAGCTCTCTGGAGGCTTTCATCTACTTCCTGTTCGGTCTGGAACTGTTCCCTTGATGCTGGAGACATCAGTTCCTCATTGGATTGGGGACCTAGGCTTGGTCTCTCTGGAAGCGATATAGGGGATGGAGCTGTTTCTGTTGACTGTGAACCGCTCTCCGCTGGTGCACTATGTTGGGATTCAGGCTCCGGCTGAGCCTCTTGTGTAGGGTTATCGGCTGCTGCCAGTTCAGGTTCAGTGGGGCCCTCTGGTGTTGAGGTTGCAAGTACTGGATTCAGTGCTGACACGGGGTCTGGTGTTGGTTGTTCGGCTGGTTCCGGTTCTGGGACTGGTTCCGTCTGGGTCTCTGGGACTGGATCCACTACTGCTGTTGCAGACATTGGCCTGGGGTCCGGGTCCATCACCTCTGACCGGGTCCTGATAGAAGTTTCCGGAACAGAGCTAGGCCTCACGGCTTGTTTAGCCTGGCTGCGGGTGACCGTTCCCACCCTCTTGGCCTGTTTCACATGATTGGCCAAGTCTTCCCCCAACAGCATGGGGATGGGATAATCATCATAGACTGCAAAAGTCCACATTCCTGACCAGCCCTTGTACTGGACAGGCAACTTGTCTGTAGGCAAATTGAAAGAGTTGGACTTGAAGGGTTGAATCGTCACTTGGATCTCTGGGTTGATTAAATTGGGGTCCACTAAGGAAGCATGGATAGCTGACACTTGTGCTCCGGTGTCCCTCCACGCGGTGACCTTCTTCCTGCCCACACTCACAGTTTCCCTCCGCTCCAAGGGTATCTGGGAGGTATCTGGGCCTGTGGACCTCTGGTGTGATTCCAGTGCAATGAACTGTAATCTGTTGGGGTTCTTGGGGCAGTTGGCCTTTACATGCCCCAGCTCGTTACATTTAAAACATCGTCCAGCTGACGGGTCACTGGGGCGAGGAGGGTTGCTGGAGAACGGGGTGGCGGGATGATAAGGGGTCTGGAGGGTTCTTTGGGAGGTAGGTGGGGCCTTGGGTGGCCCCCGGTAATAGGGTGTGGTCTGGGGTGGTCCCTTCTAGTCTCCGCTCCAACTGCGACCAGTTTTCTTCTTCTCTGCCACCTCCACCCATCTGGCTCCAATCTCTCCTGCCTCAATTACAGTTTTGGGTTTCCCATCTAGGATGTATCTTTCTATTTCCTCAGGAACACCCTCTAAGAATTGTTCCATTTGCATTAGGAAGGGCAAATTTTCTGGAGATTCCACACTTGCTCCTGATATCCAGGCATCCCAATGTTTCACAATGTGGTAGGCATGTCAGGAAAATGACATGTCTGGTTTCCACTTTAGGGCTCTGAACCTCCGACGAGACTGCTCGGGTGTTATCCCCATTCTGACTCTCGCCTTGGATTTAAACAGTTCATACTTGTTCATGTGTTCTTTAGGCATTTCAGCTGCCACCTCAGCTAAGGGTCCACTGAGCTGCAGCCTCAGCTCTACCATGTATTGGTCAGTAGAGATGTTGTACCCAAGGCAGGCCCTTTCGAAGTTTTCTAGGAAGGCCTCAGTATCATCACCTGCCTTGTAGGTGGGGAACTTCCTGGGATGGGAAGTGGTACCTGGAGAAGGATTGCTAGGGTTTGTTGGTATATTCTGCCGGGCCTTTATCCTCTCCACCTCCTCCACATGCTTCCTCTCTTTTTCCTTCTCCTCCTTCACATGCTTCCTCTCTTCTTCCTTCTCCTCCTTCTTCAGCCGCATGAGTTCTATCTGTCTTTCATGTTCCCTTTGTCTTTCCTCAGCCTGAAATTTGGCTAATTCCAGCTGTAGTCGAGCTGCGGATTTGGTCATTATAACCTCTCTGTTTTTAACTAACTTTACACCCGAGGTTTAGAAATAAACAAACAAAACTTGGCTGTAAAATTTTGCTGTGCTGGAATAGAATACCTATTCTCTGATAGTGATTGTCAGCCTACAGAAAAAGACAATTCCCTTGTCTCTGCTCTGGGCCCAAATTAAAGCAAAAAACCTCCAACTACTTGGAAACCTGCTTACCCAGCCCAAAGAAAAAGCAAATGGGTAGAACACACACCCCCTATTTACTTTTAGGAAGAAAAAAAAACCTCTGGGTTGGAAGACTGTGAATTTCCCTGCAGGAGTTAAGTATCCTGCCTCCAGGCAAAGAAAACCTGCAATTCACAAAGATAATCCCCTTTTGTCTCTGCTTGGCCACAAAGCAGAGAAAAAACAAGCTGCTTTCAGTTTCAGCTGCTTTCTGGATGTCCTTTCCAAAGGAAAAAAAAATCCTTTTTAAAATCTGTATTTCTAGTTCGAAAAATCTCAACTGGATCTCAAAATGATTTCAGGTTAATCCCACCACTATGCCACCATGTCAAGGTTCCTCCCCCACTCTGAACTCTAGGGTACAGATGTGGGGACCTGCATGAAAAACCTCCTAAGCTTATCTTTCCCAGCTTAGGTCAAAACTTCCCCAAGGTACAAAATATTCCACCCGTTGTCCTTGGACTGGCCGCTACCACCACCAAACTAATACTGGTTACTGGGGAAGAGCTGTTTGGACGCGTCTTTCCCCCCAAAATACTTCCCAAAACCTTGCACCCCACTTCCTGGACAAGGTTTGGTAAAAAGCCTCACCAATTTGCCTAGGTGACTACAGACCCAGACCCTTGGATCTTAAGAACAATGAACAATCCTCCCAACACTTGCACCCCCCCTTTCCTGGGAAATGTTGGATAAAAAGCCTCACCAATTTGCATAGGTGACCACAGACCCAAACCCTTGGATCTGAGAACAATGAAAAAGCATTCAGTTTCTTACAAGAAGACTTTTAATAAAAATAGAAGTAAATAGAAATGAAGAAATCCCCCCTGTAAAATCAGGATGGTAGATATCTTACAGGGTAATTAGATTCAAAAACAGAGAACCCCTCTAGGCAAAACCTTAAGTTACAAAAAAGATACACAGACAGAAATAGTTATTCTATTCAGCACAATTCTTTTCTCAGCCATTTAAAGAAATCATAATCTAACACATACCTAGCTAGATTACTTGCTAAAAGTTCTAAGACTCCATTCCTGGTCTATCCCCGACAAAGACCAGCATATAGACAGACACACAGACCCTTTGTTTCTCTCCCTCCTCCCAGCTTTTGAAAGTATCTTGTCTCCTCATTGGTCATTTTGGTCAGGTGCCAGCGAGGTTACCTTTAGCTTCTTAACCCTTTACAGGTGAGAGGAGCTTTCCCCTGGCCAGGAGGGATTTCAAAGGGGTTTACCCTTCCCTTTATATTTATGACACGCCCCCCAAATCTCAGCTAGGGTGAAACACTGGCTGGGATTTCTTCCTGGAGCTCTAGGAAAAACAGAGTTAATAAGACACATGCATCTCTAAATATACTACCAAGTACATAAAGACTAACAATATTTTCCACATCTCAAGGACAATTTTAACCAGTTGATTCTGGGAAACTTTCACGGGAGAGTGCATCAGCCACTTTGTTAGAAGCTCCTGAGGTGTGTTGGATGTCAAAATCAAAATCTTGGAGAGCTAAACTCCACCGAAGAAGTTTTTTGTTAGTTTCTTTGACGGTGTGAAGCCACTTCAGTGCAGCATGGTCGGTTTGCAGGTGGAAACGCCGTCCCCAAACATATGGGCATAGCTTTTCCAGAGCTTAGACAATGGCGTAACATTCTTTTTCAGTGACTGACCAGTTGCTTTCCCTCTCAGACAGTTTTTTGCTGAGAAACACTACAGGGTGGAATTCTTGATCAGGGCCTTTCTGCATTAAAACTGCTCCCACACCACGCTCGGACGCATCTGTGGTTACTAGGAACGGTTTGTCAAAGTCTGGGGCCCTTAGTACAGGGTCAGACATGAGTGTCGCTTTAACCTTGTTAAAGGCCTTCTGACACTTGTCGGTCCACTGAACAGCATTTGGCTGTTTCTTTTTGGTTAGGTCTGTCAGTGGGGCGGCGATTTGGCTGTAGTGCGGTACAAATCGTCTGTAATAACCGGCCAAGCCTAAGAAGGATTGAACCTGTTTCTTTGACTTTGGGACAGGCCACTTTTGGATAGCATTCACTTTGGCCTGTAGGGGGCTGATAGTTCCTTGACCCACCTGGTGTCCAAGGTAAGTCACTCTGTTTAGGCCTATTTGACACTTCTTAGCCTTAACAGTTAGTCCTGCTCAAGGACTTTTTGTAGATGTTCCAGGTGGTCTGCCCAGGAATCCGAAAATATGGCCACATCGTCAAGGTAGGCGACTGCATATTCTCCTAATCCCGCTAGGAGACCATCTACAAGTCTTTGGAAAGTGGCGGGTGCATTTCGCAGCCCGAAAGGGAGTACATTAAATTCATACAGCCCGAGATGTGTGATGAAGGCTGACCTTTCCTTGGCAGATTCATCTAGCGGTACCTGCCAGTACCCCTTGGTTAAGTCCAAGGTAGAGATGAACTGGGCCCGTCCCAGTTTCTCTAATAGTTCATCTGTGCATGGCATTGGATAGTTGTCTGGGCGAGTTACAGCATTTAGCTTACGGTAGTCCACGCAAAAACGTATTTCCCCATCTGGTTTGGGAACGAGAACCACTGGAGATGCCCATGCACTTTCAGAGGGGCGGATTACCCCCATCTGTAACATATCCTGGATCTCCCGTTCTATAGCAGTTTTAGCTTGAGGAGACACCCGGTAAGGTTGGACCCTAATTGGGTGAGCATTACCTGTGTCAATGGAGTGGTATGCCCGTTCAGTCAGTCCTGGGGTGGCTGAGAATGTTGGCGCGTAGCTAGTGCACAGCTCCTGGATCTGCTGTCGCTGCATACGCCCAAGGGTCATGGAGAGGTTCACCTCTTCCACACCACCAGCACTTTTCCCTTCGTAGTAGACACCTTCAGGCCACTCAGCGTCGTCTCCTCCCTGGGCTGTAAACTGACAAAACTTTAATTCTCTGGAATAAAAGGGTTCTAGAGAATTAATATGGTACACCTTAGGCTTTCGGTTGGAGGTGGGGAATGCTATGAGATAATTAACAGCTCCCAGGCGCTCCTGGACCGTGAATGGCCCTTCCCACGATGCTTCCATTTTATGGGCCTGGAGCGCCTTTAAGACCATGACCTGGTCTCCTACTTTGAAGGAACGCTCTCTGGCATGTTTATCATACCAGGCTTTTTGCTCTTTTTGAACATCCTGTAAGTTTTCTCTAGCAAGGGCTAAAGAGGTTCGGAGGGTGTTTTGTAGGTTGGTTACAAAGTCCAGAATGTTAGTTCCTGGAGAAGGTGTAAATCCCTCCCATTGCTGCTTCACCAACTGCAATGGCCCTTAACCTCATGGCCATATACAAGTTCAAAGGTGAAAACCCTAAACTGGGATGTGGTACAGCTCTGTAGGCAAAGAGCAACTGCTGCAACACTAGGTCCCAATCATTGGAGTGCTCATTTACGAATTTACGTATCATGGCCCCCAAAGTTCCATTAAACTTCTCCACCATGCCATTTGTTTGATGATGGTAAGGAGTGGCAACCAAGTGATTTACCCCATGAGCTTCCCAAAGGTTTTCCATGGTTCCTGCCAGGAAATTAGTCCCTGCATCTGTGAGGATGTCGGAGGGCCAACCTACCCTGGCAAAAATGTCTGCTAGTGCCTGGCACACACTTTTAGCCCTGGTGTTGCTTAGAGCTACTGCTTCCGGCCATCGGGTGGCAAAATCCATGAAAGTCAGTATGTACTGCTTTCCTCTGGGTGTCTTTTTCGGAAAAGGACCCAGAATATCCACAGCTACTCGCTGAAATGGAACTTCAATGATGGGTAGTGGCTGGAGAGGGGCTTTGACCTGGTCTTGGGGTTTTCCCACTCTTTGGAACACCTCACAAGACTGGACATAGGTAGAAACATCCTTGCCCATTCCCTCCCAGTGGAATGACCCCCCCAAACGGTCTTTGGTCCTGTTCACCCCAGCATGGCCACTAGGGTGATCATGGGCTAAGCTCAAGAGCTTGGCCCGGTATTTAGTTGGAACTACCAACTGTCTCTGAGGATTCCAGTCTTCCTGGTGTCCCCCAGAAAGAGTTTCCTTGTATAAAAGTCCTCTTTCTACAACAAACCTGGATTGATTAGAAGAGCTGAGAGGCAGTGGGTTGCTCCGTGCCGCCGTCCAAGCTCTCTGGAGGCTTTCATCTACTTCCTGTTCGGTCTGGAACTGTTCCCTTGATGCTGGAGACATCAGTTCCTCATTGGATTGGGGACCTAGGCTTGGTCTCTCTGGAAGCGATATAGGGGATGGAGCTGTTTCTGTTGACTGTGAACCGCTCTCCGCTGGTGCACTATGTTGGGATTCAGGCTCCGGCTGAGCCTCTTGTGTAGGGTTATCGGCTGCTGCCAGTTCAGGTTCAGTGGGGCCCTCTGGTGTTGAGGTTGCAAGTACTGGATTCAGTGCTGACACGGGGTCTGGTGTTGGTTGTTCGGCTGGTTCCGGTTCTGGGACTGGTTCCGTCTGGGTCTCTGGGACTGGATCCACTACTGCTGTTGCAGACATTGGCCTGGGGTCCGGGTCCATCACCTCTGACCGGGTCCTGATAGAAGTTTCCGGAACAGAGCTAGGCCTCACGGCTTGTTTAGCCTGGCTGCGGGTGACCGTTCCCACCCTCTTGGCCTGTTTCACATGATTGGCCAAGTCTTCCCCCAACAGCATGGGGATGGGATAATCATCATAGACTGCAAAAGTCCACATTCCTGACCAGCCCTTGTACTGGACAGGCAACTTGTCTGTAGGCAAATTGAAAGAGTTGGACTTGAAGGGTTGAATCGTCACTTGGATCTCTGGGTTGATTAAATTGGGGTCCACTAAGGAAGCATGGATAGCTGACACTTGTGCTCCGGTGTCCCTCCACGCGGTGACCTTCTTCCTGCCCACACTCACAGTTTCCCTCCGCTCCAAGGGTATCTGGGAGGTATCTGGGCCTGTGGACCTCTGGTGTGATTCCAGTGCAATGAACTGTAATCTGTTGGGGTTCTTGGGGCAGTTGGCCTTTACATGCCCCAGCTCGTTACATTTAAAACATCGTCCAGCTGACGGGTCACTGGGGCGAGGAGGGTTGCTGGAGAACGGGGTGGCGGGATGATAAGGGGTCTGGAGGGTTCTTTGGGAGGTAGGTGGGGCCTTGGGTGGCCCCCGGTAATAGGGTGTGGTCTGGGGTGGTCCCTTCTAGTCTCCGCTCCAACTGCGACCAGTTTTCTTCTTCTCTGCCACCTCCACCCATCTGGCTCCAATCTCTCCTGCCTCAATTACAGTTTTGGGTTTCCCATCTAGGATGTATCTTTCTATTTCCTCAGGAACACCCTCTAAGAATTGTTCCATTTGCATTAGGAAGGGCAAATTTTCTGGAGATTCCACACTTGCTCCTGATATCCAGGCATCCCAATGTTTCACAATGTGGTAGGCATGTCAGGAAAATGACATGTCTGGTTTCCACTTTAGGGCTCTGAACCTCCGACGAGACTGCTCGGGTGTTATCCCCATTCTGACTCTCGCCTTGGATTTAAACAGTTCATACTTGTTCATGTGTTCTTTAGGCATTTCAGCTGCCACCTCAGCTAAGGGTCCACTGAGCTGCAGCCTCAGCTCTACCATGTATTGGTCAGTAGAGATGTTGTACCCAAGGCAGGCCCTTTCGAAGTTTTCTAGGAAGGCCTCAGTATCATCACCTGCCTTGTAGGTGGGGAACTTCCTGGGATGGGAAGTGGTACCTGGAGAAGGATTGCTAGGGTTTGTTGGTATATTCTGCCGGGCCTTTATCCTCTCCACCTCCTCCACATGCTTCCTCTCTTTTTCCTTCTCCTCCTTCACATGCTTCCTCTCTTCTTCCTTCTCCTCCTTCTTCAGCCGCATGAGTTCTATCTGTCTTTCATGTTCCCTTTGTCTTTCCTCAGCCTGAAATTTGGCTAATTCCAGCTGTAGTCGAGCTGCGGATTTGGTCATTATAACCTCTCTGTTTTTAACTAACTTTACACCCGAGGTTTAGAAATAAACAAACAAAACTTGGCTGTAAAATTTTGCTGTGCTGGAATAGAATACCTATTCTCTGATAGTGATTGTCAGCCTACAGAAAAAGACAATTCCCTTGTCTCTGCTCTGGGCCCAAATTAAAGCAAAAAACCTCCAACTACTTGGAAACCTGCTTACCCAGCCCAAAGAAAAAGCAAATGGGTAGAACACACACCCCCTATTTACTTTTAGGAAGAAAAAAAAACCTCTGGGTTGGAAGACTGTGAATTTCCCTGCAGGAGTTAAGTACCCTGCCTCCAGGCAAAGAAAACCTGCAATTCACAAAGATAATCCCCTTTTGTCTCTGCTTGGCCACAAAGCAGAGAAAAAACAAGCTGCTTTCAGTTTCAGCTGCTTTCTGGATGTCCTTTCCAAAGGAAAAAAAAATCCTTTTTAAAATCTGTATTTCTAGTTCGAAAAATCTCAACTGGATCTCAAAATGATTTCAGGTTAATCCCACCACTATGCCACCATGTCAAGGTTCCTCCCCCACTCTGAACTCTAGGGTACAGATGTGGGGACCTGCATGAAAAACCTCCTAAGCTTATCTTTACCAGCTTAGGTCAAAACTTCCCCAAGGTACAAAATATTCCACCCGTTGTCCTTGGACTGGCCGCTACCACCACCAAACTAATACTGGTTACTGGGGAAGAGCTGTTTGGACGCGTCTTTCCCCCCAAAATACTTCCCAAAACCTTGCACCCCACTTCCTGGACAAGGTTTGGTAAAAAGCCTCACCAATTTGTCTAGGTGACTACAGACCCAGACCCTTGGATCTTAAGAACAATGAACAATCCTCCCAACACTTGCACCGCCCCTTTCCTGGGAAATGTTGGATAAAAAGCCTCACCAATTTGCATAGGTGACCACAGACCCAAACCCTTGGATCTGAGAACAATGAAAAAGCATTCAGTTTCTTACAAGAAGACTTTTAATAAAAATAGAAGTAAATAGAAATGAAGAAATCCCCCCTGTAAAATCAGGATGGTAGATATCTTACAGGGTAATTAGATTCAAAAACATAGAGAACCCCTCTAGGCAAAACCTTAAGTTACAAAAAAGACACACAGACAGAAATAGTTATTCTATTCAGCACAATTCTTTTCTCAGCCATTTAAAGAAATCATAATCTAACACATACCTAGCTAGATTACTTGCTAAAAGTTCTAAGACTCCATTCCTTGTCTATCCCCGACAAAGACCAGCATATAGACAGACAGACAGACCCTTTGTTTCTCTCCCTCCTCCCAGCTTTTGAAAGTATCTTGTCTCCTCATTGGTCATTTTGGTCAGGTGCCAGCGAGGTTACCTTTAGCTTCTTAACCCTTTACAGGTGAGAGGAGCTTTCCCCTGGCCAGGAGGGATTTCAAAGGGGTTTACCCTTCCCTTTATATTTATGACAGAAGGCAATCTTTTTCTTTGTCCATTGGATCTAATTCCACTTGCCAATACTCTCTTTTAAGATCCAATGTGGGGAAAACAGGTTTAACCTGCTACTGCATCTATGGTATCATCTGTTCATGGTAATGGATATGAATCCTTTAAAGTGACTTCATTTCATTTTCTATAGCCCAAATATACCTTCCTTATACATTTCCTCAACGACCTGTAAAGCCTCTTTGCAACTGATAAATGGCAATGTGGCCATGTAATGGGCCATTTTCCTCTGGACGCTACAGTTCAACCTACATCTATGATGGATCTTGAGAAGAACTCCTGATTCCTAACCAGTAAGTCTGTTCTGCTGCTCATTATTTAAAAGTACAGTACTGTGCCACAACAAGTCCAGTAGAAACCCTGGGATCTCATCTTCACCCCTTTCTTCCTTGTAGTTTTCTTCTATACCAGCCTTTACTAGATTCACTGGTTTACAATTTGCTACAGTGGTTCTCTTTTTTACTAATTGCTGTTTGCAAGAAACATTGAACAAATGAACAGGAATTCGTTCCTGCATCGGGTCTACAAGAACATTAGCTGCTAGGATTCCCCTGAGACCTTGAGTCTCAAAGCCAGTGTCAACCACTTCCCTCTTTCTCTTGCTGGAAAGCTACCACAGCATGTCATTGGTATGATTGCTGCCCTTGGAGGCAGGAAAATTTGTTTACTGCAAACCAATTGCCTACAAATCATTTGCTGCATCTGGGACACATTGTTAAAGAGAATTTTCCACAGACTGAATGTAGTACATCTATTGTGGCATTTATAACACTGTTATTAGCAGTTATAATGAAATCCAAACTGATTATTAGCTTATCTACTATTTTAGCTATCCAGACTTCTTGCTCAAATTCCAAAAGTCCAATTTTCCCCATTTTTGGATGGTTGCATGTTACCCAGACATTGTCTCCATTTGAGACATGTAAGGCACTTCAATTTTAGCATGTCTGTCCAGTGGGTGAGGCAATATTTTTTTATTGGATCAATTTACGTTGGTCAGAGAGACACGCTTTAGAGCTCTCACACCGCTCTTCTTCAGGTCTGGGAAAGGTACTCCCAGGATCACTGAAAAATGCAAGCTGGAACAGATTGTTTAGCATGAATAGTTAGCACATATTCTAAGGGACCATTAAAAGTAGAGTGGCCCATTAACACCACTGCAGCCATAGGAAAAAAGAAGGGGTTAGTGAGTTACAGATTGTTGTGATAAGCCATAAATGTAGTGTCTCTGTTCAGGTTTCAGAGTAACAGCCGTGTTAGTCTGTATTCGCAAAAAGAAAAGGAGTACTTGTGGCACCTTAGAGACTAACCAATTTATTTGAGCATAAGCTTTTGTGAGCTACAGCTCACTTCATCGGATACAGTTTCCACAGTATGCATCCGATGAAGTGAGCTGTAGCTCACGAAAGCTTATGCTCAAATAAATTGGTTAGTCTCTAAGGTGCCACAAGTACTCCTTTTCTTTTTGTCTCTGTTCAGTCCATGATTTTAGTGTCTAGCAGGGTTATGAATTTAAGCTCACAAGCTCATCTTTTGAAAGTGCTGTGCAGGTCTCCTTTGAGGATGAGGACTGATAGGTCAGATATGGAGTGATCGCTTTGTGAAAAGCGTTCACCCACAGTGTTTTTGTCTTTTATCATTTTCCTGTGTGAGTTCATTTGAGAGTGTAGTGATTGTCTTGTTTCACACACACACAATTGTTATTGGGTCATTTAGTGCATTGGATGATGTACAACAAATGTTGAGATAGGCAAGTGTAGGATCCATGGATCTTGAAAAGTGTGTTGTGGGGGGTTGTTGATCATCATAGCACCAGAAAGATGTCTGCAGGTTTTGCATCTGTTATTCTGACAGGGTCTGGTGCCATTTTCAGTTGGTGTGTCCTGATCTGTGGGGAGCTTGCTTCTGATGATGAGCTTGGAGAGGTTGGTGGGAGGGGGCTTTGAAAGCTGGAAAGGGGGGTTCAGGAAAGATTTATTTCAGGATGGGATTCCCTTTAAGTATGGATGGTAGCTGTTTGATGATACCCCATATGAGTTCCAGTGTGGGATGATAGGTCAGAAGAAATTTTATTTCTGTATTGAAGCAGGTTCTCTTGGGGTATTTGGGTGGCTCATTCTATGATATAAGTGTCCTTGTTTGAAGGTGAAGGTGTTTTTGTGTGTGTTAAGGTGTACATCCTGGACTTTGTCCTTGGAGCATATTCTGTGGTATCTGAATGCTTCACTCTAGATAACAGATTTATTGGTGTGTTTGGGGTGGTTACTGCATCTGCGAAGTAGGTGTGGTGTTATGTGGATTTTTTGTATATGGTTGTCTAGAGGGTCCCATTGCTGTAGATGTTATTATTGTCCAGGAAGTTGATTCTAGTGTGGAAGTGTTTGAGAGAGTGTGTTTAATGGTGGCTGTTGATGTTGTGGTAGAAATCTATGAGCCTGTTTAAGCCATTGGTCCAGAGGATGAAAATACCATTGATTTATCTCATGTGTATCACTAGTTTCATGGTGAATTTGTCCCAAAAGTCATCTTCAAGGTGGACCAAGAAAAGGTTGGCAGATTGGGGAGCCATCCTAGTACTCATGGCAGTTCCCGTGGTTTGGACAAAGTATCAGTTGTTGAGTGTAGAATTGTTATGGGTGACAGTGTGTTTGGGGTAGATATCTGAGGGCTGTCCGTTGTCTTGTAAATATTTGAGGCAGGCAGCTATGCCATCATTGTTGAGGGGTGTTGTATAGGGAAGTGATATCCAGGGTGATGAGGATGGTGTTCTGAGATAGGTTGTTAATGTTGCACAGTTTGTGGAGGAAGTTAATGGTGTCCTGGAGGAAGCTGGCCCCTTATGTGGTGAGTGGTTTGAAGATGGTTTCTATGAGTCCCACTATTCCTTCGGTAAGAGTGCCACGGCCAGATATGATGGGTCTGCCTGGGTGTCCTGGCTGGGTTGTGGGCAGCCCAATCTAGTGGTCAGAGCTGGAATCCACAGTCACAGAATTGGAGTTGGCTGGGCCAGGATACTGGAAGATCAGAAGCATAAGACAAACTTGAGAGCAGAACCACAAATCAGTAACCAGAATCAGGCCAGGTGAGGATACCAGGGGATCAGTGGCAGGAGACAAACTGGAAATCAGAACCATGGAGTCAGAGTCAGGCAGGGTCAGGATACCAAGAGGTCAGAAGCAAGAGATAAACTGGAGATTGGAACCACAAGTCAGAGGTCAGGAGGCAAGCCGGTTTGAGATACCAGGAAGTCAAGCCACGGGAGAAGGAGGCACACAGTCTAGAACAGGGTGGATCCCAGTTGCATGGACAACTTCTTGTTCCTGTGCTAGATCTATATAGAAGCAGGGGTCCCATCAGGACCCTTCAGCATTCTGCTAATCAGGTTCCAGGACTGGTGTCCTCTGTTGGGATTCAGCTCCTGCCCCAGCAACTGTTAGCCAGTTTCTGGGTGTCAGGTTGGAGCTTACTACCTCCGAAAATTCCTATGGAACAGGGTTCAAGACCCCCTTTCCTGACACTGGTTTCCCTTATTTGTGTATCTTAGGAAGCATATATAGGGTCACTGGGGTGGGTTCATGGAGCATGAGTTTGTAGAGTTTCTCTTGGAGTTGTTCGGGGAAGGATTTGATGATATCCTTAAGTGGGGTCGTCTTTGAAGTCTTTATAGTAGGTGGTGTCGGAGAGTTGTTGGTTTGCCTTGTTAACGTTATATTCAAGGTTGAGGACTACAATAGCATCCCCTTTGCTGTTTTGATCATTATCTGATGGTTAGATTTCAGGGACTGTATGGCCTTCATCTTGGCAGTGGAGAGATTATGGTGGGTATGATGTTTCTTAAGGATTTCACAGTCCATTTTTTTGCTGAAGCAATCAGTGTAATTATCTTGAGTGTGGCTTCAGCCACTCTGTGGTGTCCAGCCAGATGATTGTTTTCTTATGCTTGTCAGTGGGGATGTAAGCTCAAAAGCTTCTCTCTCTCACCCACAGAAGTTGGTCCAGTAAAATATATTGACTCACCCACCTTGTCTCTCTAATATCCCAGGACCCACAACACTGCATCATCTAATTACTGTTAGGTGTGACCCAGTGTTCACTATTTCTGTGAACCCCTATTACACATTCAGTGGCCAAAATTCCATTAAAGTTTAAGCACACAGATTTAAAGGAAACAAAAAAAAAGGGGGGGGGCTGATTTTTTTACCTCCAAGCAATTTCTTTGCTCACAGTTCCAAGCCTCTTTCTGGCAAGAAATCAGCCAAAAAAAGCTCCCTTTCTTTGCTCTCTCTAAGGGACACATTTCTAATCCATCTCCTGATGTCTCCTTGGCTTTCTGACTGTTCCTCTTTGTCTGGTCTCTGCCTGTTTTTGCTCACACATATACACACCTCCACTTAGAATTGGTAGTGAGTGATGCCCATCACATTCAGAGAACACATGGCAGGCACCACCACCCCGATGAAAAATTCCCATATTAAATGTCATAACTATAATAAAGAAGTTGCTGTAATTTATACTGCATGGGGGCAATCTTAGAGACTCTAAAATAATATGCTATCATTTAAGATGTTTATATGAATATAGAATAACTTATTCAGTTACATTAGGTAGAATACAAAATTGCCATGTCTATAAATCCTCGTGTTTCAGGGCATGGATAAGCTGAGATCAGGAAGATAGTTTTTTTTCCATATTATATTGGTGTACAATTATTGCATTATAACTTTTCATCTGAGACATCCATACTAGTTATCAGAAGAGACCAGGCTGTACTAGATGGAAAAAATGCCTGTTTTGTGTCACTCACTGAACTGAATCAACTAAAGTATCTCTCTTTCTTTTACTACTTTTTTTGCTATGTACTTTGGTTTCAGATGTAAAATATTTGAAAGTATAATGAGAAAATGTTGGAGGTGAAGGTCTGTGTTTATAGCAGGTTAGAATCTAGAGTGAAATAAGATTATCACATATTTGGAGTTACTAATATAAGTAGGAATGTGTGACATGGAAGCCTAAAGTGAAGGGAGGACTAGAAAAGCATGTGGAAAACAAGAAGCCACAGAAACAATAAGAAAGTAATACAACAAGGTAACTCACATTGCTGGTTGGCTGGCTAAACTGGAAAAGCAGCTCTGACTGTGAACTGTTTTTCAGAAGTTAAGAAATTGTATTCAGGTTTACTGAAACTCTGAGACCTTGAGTTTATTGTCAAATGCACCCCAAGACTATCTTCGGCTTGAGTCTCTACTGCCTTGAACCTTTTGACAGCTGCTTATTTCATTCACATCCACAAAAAATGTCACTCAAGAAGCTACTTAGAATTGGCAGTGATGCCCATCATTTTCAGAGAACAGATGGCAGGCTCCCTCTCCTCCCCTTCCTGGACTCTTTTTGAAGGGGTTGGCAAGGATGCATATGTTGTATGTTAGTCTTTCACCCCCTCAGAAAATATTTTAGGGATAGGTTTGCTTGCCTCCCCCTTTCCATCTTTTTGCTGTGAAGTAATCCTCTAAAGAGGAAGGAATCCAGGGGGTTACATCTCTCCCCATGCTGGAAGTCAAGAGAGGGGGTTCTTCCTCTTCTCACAGCAAAGAAGTCTCCAGGGAGTTTCTTTTCCTCCTTGATTCAGCCAGCAGCATTTGAGATGGCTCTCATGCACACAGAGGCCAGGAGATAGGATTTTGGTGGGAGTGGTATTTCCCTCCTCCTCCCTCTTGTGAGAACAGTGATTAGGTGTCTGGTTAGCCAGCCAGCCACAGCTAGCAATCATAGGGGTTAGAAGGGACCACAAGGATCATCTAGTCTAACTCCCTGCCAAGATGCAGGATTTGTTGTGTCTAAACCATCCAAGACAGATGGCTATCCAGCCTCCTTTTAAAAACCTCCAGTGAATTTTTCTCCATTTTTAATAGCAGCCTTTCAAGTATTTGAATACCACTATAATGTCCCCCCTTAATCTCCTCTTTTCCAAAAAAAGAAAAAGAGGAGTACTTCTGGCACCTTAGAGACTAACAAATTTATTTGAGCATAAGCTTTCGTGAGCTACAGCTCACTTCATCGGATGCATGCAGTGGAAAATACAATGGGCAGATTTATATACACAGAGAATATGAAACAATGGGTGTTACCATACACACTGTAATGAGAGTGATCAGGTAAGGTGAGCAAGAGACAAAAAATCCCTTTTATAGTGATAATCAAGGTGGGCCATTTCCAGCAGTTGACAAGAACGTGTGAGGAACGCGGGGTGGGGGGGGAGAATAGTTTTACTTTGTGTAATGACACATCCACTCCCAGTCTTTATTCAAACTTCTGGGTACTCTTCTGGCTCTGTCAATCTGTTTCTTCACTTCAGCAGGTGGGTATTGTAGTTGTAAGAACACTTGACAGAGATCTTGTAGGTGTTTGTCTCTGTCTGAGGGGGTTGGAGAATCATAGCGCCTAATCACATCAATAGATGTGCAGGTGAACGAGCCTCTGATCGTGTGGCTGAGTCTCCAGTGTGTCCAGATATTACCTACTACAGGACAGGCCCAACAAAGAAAATAACAGAATGCCACTAGCCATCACCTTCAGCCCCCAACTAAAACCTCTCCAGCGCATCATCAAGGATCTACAGCCTATCCTGAAGGACGACCCATCACTCTCACAGATCTTGGGAGACAGGCCAGTCCTTGCTTACAGACAGCCTCCCAACCTGAAGCAAATACTCACCAGCAACCACACAACGAAAACACTAACCCAGGAACCTATCCTTGCAACAAAGCCCGTTGCCAACTGTGTCCACATATCTATTCAGGGGACACCATCATAGGGCCTAATCACATCAGCCACACTATCAGAGGCTCATTCACCTGCACATCTACCAATGTGATATATGCCATCATGTGCCAGCAATGCCCCTCTGCCATGTACATTGGCCAAACCGGACAGTCTCTATGTAAAAATTAAATGGACACAAATCAGACGTCAAGAATTATAACATTCAAAAACCAGTCAGAGAACACTTCAACCTCTCTGGTCACTCGATTACAGACCTAAAAGTCGCAATATTACAAAAAAAAACTTCAAAACTAGACTCCAATGAAAGACTGCTGAACTGGAAATAATTTGCAAACTGGACACCATTACATTAGGCTTGAATAAAGACTGGGAGTGGATGTGTCATTACACAAAGTAAAACTATTTCCCCATGTTTATTGCCTCCCTTCCCCCCACTGTTCCTCAGAAATTCTTGTCAACTGCTGGAAATGGCCCACTTGATTATCACTACAAAAGGGTTTTTTTCTCTCCTGCTGGTAATAACTCACCTTACCTGATCACTCTTGTTACAGTGTGTATGGTAACACCCATTGTTTCATGTTCTCTGTGTATATAAAATCTCCCCACTGAATTTTCCTCTGCATGCATCCAGTGAAGTGAGCTGTAGCTCACGAAAGCTTATGCTCAGATAAATTTGTTAGTCTCTAAGGTGCCACAAGTCCTCCTTTTCTTTTTGCGGATACAGACTAACATGGCTGCTACTCTGAAACCTCTTTTCCAAACTAAACATACCCAGCCGCTTTCCTCTCATGGCCTGAGAGCAGCCTCCAGCCCCATGTCCCTGCCTCCAAGGGTGCGCCACCCAGGGCAGGTCAAGAGTCTGGGGCTCCCTACAGTGTCCCTGGGCTGCTCTTACTACTTCCTGGCTTTAGCTTCTGCCCTAGCCAGGGGCTGGGGGCCCTCAGGGGGAAGAGGAGGACCAGGGGGCAGAGCCCACCTCAACGCCCTTCCCACCCCACCCCACCCTGGAAGAGGCTGGCTCTGCCCCTGAGCATCCGTCAGGTGTGGAGCGGCACCACAGGGAATTTGGAACAAATGCTGTCCTTGAGTCATTCAGCCCAGAACCGGGACTTGAACTCTGTATTTCAGAACTGTCCCACCCAATTCAGGATGGGTGATCACCCTAATTCCATCCCTTTGATCACCTTTGCTCCTCTACCTGTGCCTCTAAGACAAGTTTTAATATTTGAAAACTTTTAAGGAGATGAATTTTTGGCAGCTGAATGCTGGGTAATATTAGGGTCACGTTAACTAGCCAAATAGGGCTAGTCTTAGAGCAATGTTAGAGTTAATATTTGAAAATGAGACATTACAGTATGTATACATACTGAATTCTACTCTGTATGAATAAAACTGGAGTCCTGGCTGTTGTTGTTTTTTTAAATCTGTTTTGCTTAACAACAGAACCCAAGTCACAAAGTTCAGATTTGAATCCAAACTTCTCCAAAGTAGAGATATTTTGAATCCAAAGTTCTGGTGTGGGCCATTTTTCAGTTTTACAGTTTTAAATTTGAATATACGCATATTTTCAGGTGTATGTGGATTTTATAAAGATGACAATGGCATTTCAGTTTTACAACGTAGGTTGAGAATTTTCTAAACTCTCTGTGTCCTGTTTCAGGGAAAGCTTTTTGCTCATTGTTTGCATGCCATCTTGGAGTGCTATACTAAATGTGTATATTATATAAATATACTATATTGTGTACAAACTGCCTTGAAAAAAGCGTATCATAATCCAGACAAGAGATTTTGGTATGTTTAGCAAGTGACATAACGTTGCTCTATGATACATCAGCTGTAGAGGTTGACTGCTACTGTTTATTGCAACTCACAATAGGTTTTAAAGGATTGTTCATTATAGTTAGCAGGGGAAAACTGAACTGGGCCTGTCTGCTCAAACATGGCTACTAAAAGGAAGATTTCAAACTGTTTGTGCAGCTCCAAGGAGTAACAATTCCCGTACTCCTCATTTTTGAACAGCCTCTTCTAGTTCATAAATAATCCTTGAACATTCTTCTGGTGAGAGCAGGGACTGCTTAAAAAAATGTAAAAAGGAAAACTGATTTTAGCCTTTTTCAAAAAATGCATCTTCTGGAGAAAGCAAATGGAAATGGAAGGTAAATCAGTTTGCAGATTGTTCTTGGTCCAGCATCACTCACATCAACAACCACAGCTAAGCTAAAGTATCTGTCACTGTCATTTCTTCCAGTGTGTATCCCTTTCAATCCTGCTGTCAATGCTCCAGTTTGCTGATGACATTTTCTGTTTGTAGCAGTGGGCATTGTGAATATGCAGAAACAGCAGTAATAAAGTATAGTATGGATTTTGAGGGGATTAGTCCAGAGCAGCCATCAATAATTTCTGATCTGTGAGAGGTGATGATTGAGGTAAAGAGCTGCATAGCTTGAAGATTTTGATTCAGTTAAAATTTCCCTATTAGCTTCTTAATAGTGTTATTAGTCAAATAAATTAGGCTACAATCTTGCTTGGCACTGTGTATATTAAATATGCTTAGTTGTATGCCACATCTACAATGCATCAGCAGCACTGTTTTTATGCTGCGTGATATTCTGAAATGGCTTACTTGTTGGCCAACAAATCATATGACAAACTTAAACAACAGAGCATAAATCTGTTGTCAGATAAACAAATGACAACAAATCTGGTCATAATTTATGGTACAAAAGTTTGAGAGCATCAGAGGGTTTTGGAAGTTTTCATTTAGTATTGAATGACACGGCCTCCTTTTAGACATTTTTTTAGCCTGTAATCTCTGAAGTAAGCTTAATTCATGCTCTTCATAACATTATAGTCTCTAATGCACGAAAACCCTAAATCAGAGCATTTCCAGTTTAGGCCCAGATTAGACATGGTGACTAACCACTTCACAGATACAACATAACATACAATGACTACATAGAACGTAACTAATTTTTCAAATATGCCAAAAAGCTGATCCTGCTTCCACTAAAATCAAGGTCTAAACTCCTATAGTGCAAGAGTGCTCATTCCCTTATCAGAGAAGAGTTCATCACCATGCATAATCAAACCCAGTAGCTGAATGGAAAAAAAAAAAAAAAGTAACAGCATCTCTTTTTCTTTTTTTAAATCTTCCTAGTCAAGGAGAACTCAGTGAGACCAGGAGACTTTTTGATGAAAAATTAGAAATGATAGAGAAAAATCAGACTTACCTAAGATAAAATAAAAGCTCATTAGCTGGCTTTGTATAAGGTTTACAATATCAGTTATAGCAAGGACTAACAGGAAGGAAGGAAATAGAAATAGAAAGGAAAAAATGTAAGTGTATATAAGTGTAAACAATATATCTAGATCTATATCTATATACACACACACACTTTATAAAATATCCATATTATATAATACACTTGTGTGTGTGTACACACGTGTGTATTATATAATATGGATATTTTATAAAGTGTGTGTGTGTATATAGATATATAGATATATCATTTATATATATATATATATATATATTTATTACATGGCTCTATTTGTGTATTTGCATGGGCTGGTGAAGATGGCAGTATTTATTAATGTTCCAGGCTTTACTTATGATGGCTACATGAGCACTTTGAATTTAAACTCTGTACTGTATGTAAAGTCAGGTGTACATTTTTACTGGTTGTCAGAACAATCCTGAAATCCCATTTTCCTTTAATAAAGTATAGTAATGTCCTCCCGATGTGTGCTTGAATAAGATGTCATACTCTGTTTTTGTTCAGGATTGCACCCTGCTGATGTTCTTAGGCAGCAAGAAAATTACCTTATTGAAACATATTGCTGGTAGTGACTGTTGTGCCAAATTTTGCATTGGTATTACACACATGACACATTCAGAGACCTTTGAGTAAGACCATGAATATAAAGTGATTGAAAAAATGATACAGGCTTTTTTCTTTGGGTATCAAAGGTTGTAGTTCTGGATGAGTGTCTTTCAGATCAATATAATTATGTCATAAACCATGTAACAAAACAGTTACTTTGTAGCCTTTCACACTTGCCTGATTTCATACTTATTTTCTTCTAAGCAGAATTCCTTTATTGTTAACACTTGCACAGTTGCAGGCACTCTGGTACGATGTAAATAGAGAGCGTGTGAGTGTATCTATTGATATTTTTTGCTTTGGGGGGGGAAATAGATGCTCAGATGCATATGTGGGTACGCATATGTGTGTGGATGTATGCGTTACTGAATGAATGCATTGTTTGTGAATCGTAAACACACAATTTAAGTGTTGCATATGTTAACACTAAAATGAAGTGGCATAGGGGGTCTAGTTCACTTTGAGTTAGAGCCCTTGGATTTCTGGCTGTAGCAGGTGTTTGGAAGCTGAAAGCAATGTGATAATATTTAATAATTCATGGCATCTGGGTTAAAAGTGTTATTTGAATTCTGTATTTTTCCCTTAGATAAATTTAGTTATGCATGCACTAGTTTTGTGACCCTACAGAGTGATAACTCACTGCCAAAAATCATCAGAGGCAACAATTTGGCTGGCCTGGTTGGCAAAACACTGCCAACTTAGAAAGCAAAGTTATGACAGTAACTCCTGCTGGTCACTGGAGTGGCATCAGAGAGAGAAAGCTATAATTTGGAAAGAGGGAATTACAAAAAAAAATTGAAAATAAAACCATAGCTAGTTGAGGGTGAAGGATTAAATGCTTTTCAGGTTGATTCCTATTTAATTTTCATTTGCCACAGCATTTAGTTAGTCCATACAGAGTGGCTAATTTTTCCATTGGCTGTATCCCTCTATCAAGATTGTTTGCTTTTCACAATCTCTACGAACAGTACATTATACTTCACATTTTACATTAACTTATTGCCACTAGGTAGTTACTGGAGGAAGATCCTAGCCCCAATCCCGAGAACTCCCAAATATTGGGAAGAGGATTTGAAATCTGGACCCAAACCTGAATCGGAATTTTACAAATTGGCCCATCAAGGCTAAACTGCAAACCCAAATCAAAATGCCCTGAACAGTTGGCTGAAATCCTGATCCAAAGCATGATCTGAAACATGTAGGTTGGACTCAACTCTGACATTTACTAGAGGTGAACAAAACATATGCTGGGCGGTATGTGGAGGGAGAAGAGATTATATGTAATTTGATTTTCCAAAACCCAAACAAGGGAAGGTCCACATTCCAACTCCATTTATCCCATGCACCCAGCCCCACAAAATACCTTTCTGGGTTTATCCCTCTGAGCAGTAGCTTTTAATTGCTATCACAATCATGCAGCATTTCTAGTTGTACTGTATTCACTGGCCAAGTAAATACCTCTCTTATTATGTTTACTGCTTGCATAATACAGAGCATGTCAACAGATTCACCAGTGAAAAAAATGAAATATGGAGTCAGAAATGGGAAAAGAACAGTAAATAGTCAGTCCTTTTCCAGAAGTCTAAGGGCTTTTACCCAAAGTGAAGTGGATTCCCTATAACATCCCTCCCTCCCACCATGCTTGTCAGAGATATAGTTGTGACTGTGTATAGGGAGGTCATGCAAAGTGCAATTAATTGTCATGCTCCACAATTTGTTTCCCTTGATTTATCTGAAAGTGTATAACTTCCACTCCAACGTGATCTGCTCTGTGCAATCTGTCATTCTGATTTTTTGTTTTCTGTTAAGGGTACTCTGCCTGAGCTCATTTTCCCCTGCTTTGCTGCACCTGAATCTGAGCTCAGAAACAAGAATAAACATAATATCGAGAAAGAAACAGAACATCCTGGAGAAATCGTGCAGCAAAATAGAAAGGAAATCAGAGCAGCCATTTGGGTTAGCCAGAGCATGGACTAAACCTTTTCCATCAGAACAAAAAGGGAAAGCTCTAGCAGACAGGAAGTAGTTTAGGCGACTCCATGACTGAGATGGGAAATAGGTAAGGGGCAAATTGGACTACCTTGCAAGAAATACTTATGGGAGGATTTAATTAGGGACAACAGACTTTGACAGGATCACCTTGTGAAGTTTCCTACTCAGTGTAGAGAGGTTGACAGGGAGCTTCAGAGGAGGCAGGAGAAGTAGCCTTGCAACCCTCACAGATCCACAAGGGCTGCAGGGAAGGAAACCCCATTGGCACGAAAAGTCTGCAGGTTACCCATTCTTACGTAAAACCCCCCTCTCAGGGGGTGGTTGCTATTTGCTTAGCTATCAACCCCTATTGAAGAGAGAACGCCACACCTCTCCACTTCTCATGGATCCTGCGTCCCCTAGTGAATCCACTGTAAAAACGGTCTGACCCACAGGAATACTGGTAAGAAACTGGACTTTATTTCCTAGCCCCACTCAGACTGATGAGGAACAGAGTGACCAAGGGGTCAGATACATGACAGGGGTCAGTATCTTCTGTGTAGAGTGCCCAGACAGCAACTGTAAAAAATCAAGGGAGGGGTAATAAGTGTCTATACACGAAAGCCCCAAAAATTGGGACTCTCCCTATAAAATCGGGACATCTGGTCACCCTACTTCTGTGACTACTTTTACTTCTTTACAGAGAAAGGAAGTGAACTCCTGTACTCAATGGTGTAGAGGTATACATCCTCTCTCCCTCCTCATGTGCTTTATCCCAAATCTACCACATCTGAATTTCCACCATTCAGAGAAGCAGAAGGGACTGTTTCATATATTTATAGGTTTTTAAGGCAGAAGGGCCATTATATTATCTCTCCTGACCTCCTGTATAGCATAAGGCCATCCAGTTAGAATTCCATCCAGTTACTCCTGAATAGAGCCTAGTTGTTTGTGCTCTCCTAAACTGTTTTGCATGGCAAAGTCTCATGTCTTTATACTGTTGCATAGGCCATTCTATAATACTCCCTTTCTGTGATAACTTACTGTGCACATTCCTTTTTTTTTTTCTGTCAGGTAACGAGTGGCCCAACATCTATATGCCCACACTCTCAGTCTATTGGTTGTGTGTTAGTTCAGCAGTTCTAAACACCCTGATGCATTGACTAAATGAAGTAGATCCAGAGGCTCTTAAAGCCCCCCCCCGCCCTTTATTAACGGTTTTATTTCATTTCAACTCTGCCTTTGTTATAGCACCATCACTGCACATCATACCTGCCACATGAATGACTGTAATGCCATTGGATTGTCTGCTAACTAAAGGGTGCTAGACAGTAATGCATATAGCACCATCACATGAGAACCCATGAATCAAAATATTCCATGTCATTTCAGTGAAACACCTATGTGGGGGCACGTGCTCTGTATTATACACTATACCTGGGAATAGCCATGTCCATATACAATTTTAAATTACTGTCATGTATTCTGTCTCCTACTGTCACTCCATCACCCAGACTATAAATGTTGATCTCTCTCATTCTACAATGTTTACAGCCAGCAAAAATTAATCAAATAGTTAGTTTGCTCCATTGTTGCAGTTCACTCCATTATTGTATCATGAGGCTGTTTTCAAAAAAGGAATCGGCTTTGCTCCCTGCTTCTGTAAATGTGGAAATCACTCCTCTAAATGTCCTTCCCTTACAATGGAGTGATCCACTTATATATTTATTTCCCTTGTAAATGTGTACCTCATTCTGTAATATCTACTCCCCGTGTGTTGATTATTCCATAAGATTAATTTTATATCCATGTATGTTCTTCCTTACTTCCTCTATAGCAAGGAGATCAATGCAGTACATGACAATTTTATTACATCAGTGTATTCATTTCCTTTATAAAAAGTAAATCACTCTAGTAGATTCACTCCCCAGTGAGAATGCACCGGTAGATCATTGTGTTACTCTAACTCCCTGCATAAATAGAGATTGTACCATATAACTCACTTCCTCTGAAGGTAAATGTTAAAATCTGTGCATTACCTTATGTAAATATAGCACATAGCATTCTCAGTTATGTCCTAAAGATGCTAACATTTAAATAGAGCAGCCTGTATGCCAGTGCCTTTGCTCTAGTATATTCATTTTCAACAGACCTGTACAGCTTGTTTTACAGGGTCTGGGACAAGAAACACTCTCTCCAAGTCCCCACTTTGACTTCTCACACTCCCTGTTGCTCCTTCCTTTTGCTGCTTTATTACCCAACCTTCCCTTGTCGCCCCATGGTTTTTGATTGGTTCAGAAACTTACAGAGTTGGCAAGTGAAGTGAGGACCAAGGTGGGGGCCTGATGCTGGTACACCTTTGTTGCCATTGCTGGCTTGACCACTCCTCTTAGTTTATGCTCGTGCCCATTTACATGTGCTATGTAATGACACTCCCTGACGGTGTCATCATGTAACAATATGTTTCAGCGCATCCAACTTGTGCATTCCCTCTTTCTTCCATTTCTCCTGTAGATAAGCAGACTTATTCAGTCCTCAGAGGTACTCAGCAAAGAGAGGGAGCAGTAATAGTCGTACTCAGGTCTCCCTCTCAGAACCCCTATTTAATTTCAGGGTAATATCAATACATGTCTGCTCCTAAAGACAGCCCTGATCATCCTGTGTAAATGCAGATTTCTATGATGTAGTGCCGTTTCTCTGTGAGTTCAGATTGATCAAGTATATTTCTTTCTAATCACAGCACTTCTTACCCACCAGTTTTCCAAACCAAATAATGCTGTCAGATGATTTCAAGTCAGAATCAGTGACACAACAACACTACCTGCTGCTGAGGGGAAAGACCATACACATTTTTGCCAGTTCAGTGTGACTTTACTGGCACAACAAGCTACACAAATGTGGGCAAAGTGTTAAAAACAAACAAAACAAGGAGTCTGTTTCTTTTTATTTTTTCCTTTAGGTGTCTGTCAGAGGCAGGTACAATCTGCCCAAAATGAGGCTTTACACTATGTTGAGAGTTTGATCCCCTGTGTCCGTTCCTGATCCAGCAGATGGTCACTAGACAGCATGATGCTATCTCTGCTGTCTCCCTGCTTTCCCTCAGGTTTACGTCTACTGCTTCCTCATTGCTTTTTGATGCCAAGAGTTTTCTGTTTTCTGTTAATTTGAGGGAAACTATTTTTTCCACTCCCTTGTATTCCAGACACTGCTATAGAAAATACTTCTCTGTCTCAATCTCTCCTGTCACACTGGTTGCACAAATGCTTGGTTTGAACTATGCTTTGTGCTCGCCAGTTGCCACCTCGAGTAATGGTCACAGATCCTCGTGAGACTTTATCTCAGGTTTGTACATTTCACTGTAGTCTACTCCTGTGATTGTTATGTGCAGGGATTTCTAGAAGTTTAGCTACTTCCTTTTTTTATTATTTGTTTTTATAAGTCACTTGTATGTTGATATTTTAGTTGCTGGTATAGCATCTTGCTACATTTTTGTGGTTTTTTGGATGGGAAATGTTTGCGCCACTGCTCAGGTCAGAATTGTTGGTGCTGGGGAATAAGAACAAGTAGGCATGGATCGTTATTCTTATATTTGTTTAACTTTTGTATCTGTGATACTTTGCAGTTGGCGGAGCGTGTGTGGCATCAGTTTAAATAGTAACAGAAGTTGAATATTCTTTTCTTTTATGTTCGTTTTTTAAGACTATCACCTTGCTAGATTCCCAAGAACAGTTGTGGAGGGTGTGTGTTTTGATCCTGGATATATCTGGAAATGCTTTCTTAGTTTGGAAACTGATCCCCACCTTGCAGAGCCACACAATGTAACAATGCATAGTCAGAAAACCCACCTGTTTTTTTTTTATTTTTAACCCAATAGGCTGCCTTGTTGTGATGTTCTTCCAAAGTTGTATTTTGCCTAATTCATGTAGCCACTCACTTAATTGCTCTCTGGTCCATCAGTTTGGTAACTGATAAGGAGGTCAAACTGTTCCTGCAAATGACATGAAAAGGAAGCACTTACAGGTGAGAAATTTGAAAGGTTAGTTCAGGGATAATAACCTCCAATATTGTTGTACATTAGGGTTAAAATATAGTATGAAAGGGAACAGAAAGGGGAGCCTAAAACACTGGAATAGAAGGTCCATGCAGCTTTGTCTTGAGAGGGAGTTTAAAAAAACCCAACAACATAAAGTAGCAACCTACAAAACACAAATATTCTACTAAAACACTACCAGGCAAGTTCAAGCATTGGGGCCCTCACAGTAGGAAACTGGTCATATGGGTAACATAATGAAATTTTACTGCAAAATATCCTTTTTTTTCTTATTTGAAAAGACAAATTATTAGCATTTTTAAACAATTTCAATATGTTTAATGGCTGAAAGTTAAGCTCAAACTGTTCCGCTTTCTGAATAAAGTGCTAGGTCTGTAAACAGGAATCTTAAGTTACCCCAAGAGTACACTCATTTTAAATTTTACTTGAAAGCGGGATGTACGTTTATTACAATTTCAAACAAAATGCTAATGCCATTAAACAAATGAGGTTTAGGCAAATTAACTGCATTTTAATATTCTGAAAGCCTATGATATAGGACATTGTGTTACGAAACATTGGCTAGAAGTATCAGTTGCAAGTGGGATTTTCATTGCTGTGAATCTCAGGAGAATATTTGTAATTAGTATCATTTGCCTAATACTTCAGGTTAATTAGAATATTTAATTGAATAGCTGTAATCTTCAGAGATGACTATATTATGATCAAATTAGTACCATCACAGCACACGCTGATCACTGCTGCAGCCTGGCTCACTTCTGCTAGCTATTCAGCCCTCTGGAGCGTTCAGCAACATAAGAAAAAATCTGTTTCTTACACTTTTGAATTTTAATGATCCATTTGAACTCTGCCATCAACATTTAATTATTCTAGGAAAAAAAAAGTCCCAACCATGGCTCCCATATGGCATGTTGGCAAATACACTTGCCCACATTGGAGTCTGCACCTCTCCAGCAGCTCTGTGAAGAGATTTAATACAAGATCCCCCCCCCCCTTTTTTTAATAGTGTTTGCAAATAAAGACCATATGAAGCTTCACAGAAGAGGTTACTAGGATACTATTGAAACACTATTAGGAACAGATGAATTGATTTTTAGAATGTTACAATGGATTTAATCCTGTAATGTCTACTACTGGACTTTTGAACAGCGTCCAGAAGGTTTGAAGGAGTCAGGTGCCTCTGTAACTAAACCTTGTTAGTTAGCAATGCAATTATTTTATTTATTTTGGGGGGGGGGGGAGTGGGGGTTGTGCATAGTAAAAACCCTTGCAGCCAAATCACAGATGTTGAGTTCCTGACCTCACCAGTTGTTTGGTTGCTTGTTTATGTGTGTGTGTGTGTGTGTGTGTGTGTGTGTGTGTATACACAGAGAGAGAGAGAAATCAGTTGCTAATATTTGAGGGGGTTAAACCTTCCTCATTAGAACATTAGAGTTGTTGAATCGTGTTAGAGTAAACTAGTTAGCTCTCCCCCGACCCCCACAGTCCTCCACACCTGCCCCCCTGTCCCACAACATCAGTGTATGATGAAAAAATGTGGAGAGGATTGGCCATGACACACGGGGCATTGCTTACACAAAAATGTTTCAGGGCTGAGGAAAGCAAAAGAAATCCCCTTCCCTTCCCCCCCCCCCCTCCACATCCACAAGAATGTCAGTTCCGTGGGGGAAAGCAAATGAAATTGAATTTTAAAATAATTTTATTTTAGAGTGCGCTCACAATACTTACAGTTATGGCAGATTTGTTCACCTTACAGAGTCTCTACAATTATATCAGCAAAACATATTCACTTTAAAGGCAACAGGTTTAATCTTCTACTGAAAAGTATTAGGTATAGAAATATTTCCTGTTTTCTACCAGATGGTCTTTGCCATACTATATGTCTGCAATGTGGGCCTAGAGCAGTGCAGGTTGCATGAAGGTGAGTTTAAAATTGAGCTTTTTCACTATGAAGTCCGAGCTTCTTTAGACATGGCAGAAACAAACAAAAACCCCTCTCCTCCTTCTTGTTTAATAACAGGTGGGATGATCCCACATAAAATTACTCCATGAAGCAAACTTAGAATTAGTTTGGGGTGCTGAAACATTTATAAATTAACATAAATAAATGTTGCATTAATAGTCTATCACTATCAGTTGGCAGTTATTTGTGATAAAATGTTGGTACAAGCATCTCTAATTAAAGCAAAAATAGAGAACATTTGGGAAGAATGTGGCTTTGAAAAGGTTTGCTGAAGTTGTACAAAATAGGTTTTATGTGGAACTTTGCATGGAAATTTTTGCTATTTTCTACTACTTCACACAAAACAAATTTTGCTTTTTTTTTTTTTTTTTTTGCAATTTCAGTGAAACAGTTACTTGTGTGCCCAAAATGCAGATTTTCACGGTTTTTATGTGCAACCCCCACTTCACTTGGTTCATTTTCACTCTGAAACAGGCTAAACATTTAAAGTTCACAATGAGATATGAAATTTGAATTTTAAGTCATTTTGCATTTCATTATAAATATCTGTCAGATCTCTGGTGCTCAATAGGTGTTTCATTCACTGCTCAGTAAAAATCAATTAGATATAAAAAGGCAGTCCTATAAAGTCACTGCCATGAAAATGAAAGTGATAAAAACCAGTAAACCTTACCTGAAAAAATAAATGTTAAGATTTTAAAAAAACCCTAGACTTTAAACAGCCAAAGGTGTTTACTGTTTAATTTCATGAGGAAATTTTTTCCTAGACTAAATTCATCTTCTAATATGTACCAAGAAGAAAACTGGTTCGTCAGATTGTACTTGTGAGGAAGACTATACAGTGAACCAGAGCAAAGAAAGAAATTATCATTCTAATGAGAATGCTTGATTATCTAAGTTTTATTTCCATCTACCTCCCAAATAATGATTTAATACCCACTCTTAATATGCAGTTTAAAAAGCACCTTGAGAATTCATTTTAATGGCTAGTGTACTGCCTAATTGTAGGTTTTCTTGTGGGATATCTTGCAAAATTGCTGGTAACAGAAAAGAGATGGAGAGTGTTGTAAGTACCCAGACCTTTATATTATTCACCCATGAAAACTGGTCTTAAAAATCTCACAAAACCTGTTCTAATGTTCAGGATCTAATTCTGTGATATCTTTCTTTCTTTCTTTCTTTTAAAAATAATATATCTTAAAATATATATTTACTCCCACAATTGGCAAGCATCTGCTGCCAGCAATTACAGACAATCACTAATCTTGAATAGCAGCACTGTGATGTACTGTCTCTTCCATAGAGGTGCTCCCTGCACATGAAAAACTCTTTTAGAATTAAAAAAATCTGCTCCACTAATTGTGGAACAAATTTTCAACAGCCCTCTTTGAGAATCCAGCTCTAAGTATTTTCCCATCTATTAAACAGATGGCATATAAGATTGTAAACATATTTGCTTCATATTGAATAGATAGTTTCTGGCATAATACTAATTAACAAATTAAATGACTGACTTTCTGCATAACATTAGAGTTAAAACCACTTTGTAAGTTTGTCTTTGGTAGTTATTTACTTTGACAATAGCATGCAGTGAAAAACTGTTAAATGTTTTCCTAGCAACATTATGTACTGAGTAGTTTTCTTTTTTAAAACTCCATATTTTATTATAATTCATTTGACTTTCATTACAGTCACTCATTACAAAATGTATGTGCATTTAATCCATTTCTGAGAGCTGCCTGTTTTTCCAATCCCCTTTTGTATCACTGTGATAATGTCTTTGGTCTATACAAGTATGTGTGGGATCCAGGCATTGCCTTTTCTTGTTTTCTCATAGTATAGGACAGACTGCTCAAAAAGGAGGAATGTTAATGAAATATTAACAATGGCAGGTAGGAATCTGAAGCAGGTTTCAATTTCCTTTTTTTAAAGAACTTGCATCATGAGTTTCTGATTCATTCTGGGTGAAAGAGTGATCATCTCAGGCCAGGCAATGAGGTGAGAAGAATTCTCACCATGTAGACTATCTCTATGAATTTATGACCAGATCTGCACAAACAGTTTTGATCCCAAATTTTCTTTCCACCAGACCATCACACAATGGAAGGGGGGGATCACATTTTCCTGTATTTTTTTGGAAATATTTGTTGAAAGTAAAAGGAATTTTTCCTTAGTTACAGCTGGTCTTCCCATGGTGAAAACGATGTCAACATTCACAATGTGATTATAACGACAAATGAAAGGGCTATGGAAGTCACGCAATGAGGGTAGATTAGTTAACACTCACACCCCCACCCCCACTACCCCGCAAGTGAAACCTTTTGGTGTCTGTTCCTTTTTTAAAAAACCATGAAGCACAACCCAATCTTTTTCACACTTCTAACCCCACTATAAAGTGTCTTCAAGAACAACCGTAGCTGTAGAAACAGGGCAAATCTGTTTAATTTCCTTTAGAGGCGTAATAAAAGAAAATAAACAATTATATGTTTCAGGTGATTCATGTGTATCTGTTACAGCTGATGACCTGCATTGTTCAAGGGTTTGCATCCACACTGGAGGCAAAGATATGAGATGAAAAATAAATAAATAAAAGGTCTGGTTGGGATTTGCGACAACGTATTTTCTGTCGGAAAATTCCAGTGTGTCAAGACCAAAAATGTTCATGGGAAGGCTCAGTTTTGATGAATTCCGGTTGGGAAATTTTGGGGGGAAAAATATGTAATTGTTGAAAAGACCTATTTTTTACATTTTTGGTAATTGAAAAATGGACATTTTTCGGTTTCAAATGACTTTTTGTTTAGAAGTTTTAAGTTCATTTAAGGGTTTTGAAAACGGAAACCAATTTTGAAATCTCAAAAATTCTCATAGGTGGGAGAATCATTTACCTCCCAGCTCTGCTTAGTAAATATTATTCCTTACAGTTATTCTGAATAATTTATAACACTTCATAAAATAATTCTGAGTTCCACTCTTTCCCTCGCAATAGGTCCCTGAATAGCTAGTGGTTGAGATTTTCAAATGAATGAAGGAAATTTAGCCACACATCTTTCAGCTAAGTCCCATGCTTTGAATAGTTTAACCCAGTGCATATTGTAAAGAGAAAAGCCAAAACTTTATTAAGACACAACTTAAGACACAACTTAACTTTATTAAGACACAACTTAAGACACAACTTAACTTTATTAAGACATAACTAATTAAGACTGCTGCGCTGGTCATCACAGCATGGGGAGTAGATGGCCAGCCCTCTGTGGAGAAAGAGGTGGTTAGGGACTATTTAGAAAAGCTGGACGTGCACAAGTCCATGGGGCCAGACGAGTTGCATCCGAGAGTGCTAAAGGAATTGGCGGCTGTGATTGCAGAGCCATTGGCCATTATCTTTGAAAACTCATGGTGAACAGGGGAAGTCCCAGATGACTGGAAAAAGGCTAATGTAGTCCCAATCTTTAAAAAAGGGAAGAAGGAGGATCCTGGGAACTACAGGCCAGTCAGCCTCACCTCAGTCCCTGGAAAAATCATGGAGCAGGTCCTCAAAGAATCAATCCTGAAGCACTTACATGAGAGGAAAGTGATCAGGAACAGTCAGCATGGATTCACCAACGGAAGGTCATGCCTGACTAATCTAATCGCCTTCTATGATGAGATTACTGGTTCTGTGGATGAAGGGAAAGCAGTGGATGTATTGTTTCTTGACTTTAGCAAAGCTTTTGACACGGTCTCCCACAGTATTCTTGTCAGCAAGTTAAAGAAGGATGGGCTGGATGAATGTACTATGAGGTGGGTAGAAAGTTGGCTAGATTGTCGGGCTCAACGGGTAGTGATCAATGGCTCCATGTCTAGTTGGCAGCCGGTGTCAAGTGGAGTGCCCCAGGGGTCGGTCCTGGGGCCGGTTTTGTTCAATATCTTCATAAATGATCTGGAGGATGGTGTGGATTGCACTCTCAGCAAATTTGCGGATGATACTAAACTAGGAGGAGTGGTAGATATGCTGGATGGCAGGGATAGGATACAGAGGGTCCTAGACAAATTGGAGGATTGGGCCAAAAGAAATCTGATGAGGTTCAATAAGGGTAAGTGCAGGGTCCTGCACTTAGGACGGAAGAACCCAATGCACCGCTACAGACTAGGGACCGAATGGCTCGGCAGCAGTTCTGCGGAAAAGGACCTAGGGGTGACAGTGGACGAGAAGCTGGATATGAGTCAGCAGTGTGCCCTTGTTGCCAAGAAGATTAACAGCATTTTGGGCTGTATAAGTAGGGGATCAGCGAGCAGATCGAGGGATGTGATTGTTCCCCTTTATTCGACATTGGTGAGTCCTCATCTGGAGTACTGTATCCAGTTTTGGGCCCCACACTACAAGAAGGATGTGGATAAATTGGAGAGAGTCCAGCGAAGGGCAACAAAAATGATTAGGGGTCTGGAACACATGACTTATGAGGAGAGGCTGAGGGAACTGGGATTGTTTAGTCTGCAGAAGAGAAGAATGAGGGGGGATTTGATAGCTGCTTTCAACTACCTAAGAGGTGGTTCCAGAGAGGATGGTTCTAGACTATTCTCAGTGGTAGAAGTGGACAGGACAAGGAGTAATGGTCTCAAGTTGCAGTGGGGGAGGTTTAGGTTGGATATTAGGAAAAACTTTTTCACTAGGAGGGTGGTGAAACACTGGAATGCGTTACCTAGGGAGGTGGTAGAATCTCCTTCCTTAGAAGTTTTTAAGGTCAGGCTTGACAAAGATCTGGCTGGGATGATTTAATTGGGGATTGGTCCTGCTTTGAGCAGGGGGTTGGACTAGATGACCTCCTGAGGTCCCTTCCAACCCTGATATTCTATGATTCTATGGTCCTGATCCTGCAAAGACCTATGCCTGTGCCTTACTACACATTATAAGTAGACCCGGTGACTTCATGGAACTTCTCCTACTGCGTCTGGACTTGCATAAGTCTTTACAGGACTGGGACCTAACACTGTAGGGGATTTTCAATCAAATTAATAGAAACTTATTGGAACATTGTAGAAAAAATGAAGCTCAGATCCCTTGGTTCATTGGAGCTTCTTTGTGACCTTTCCTCTGTATGAAGTTCTCATAAAGCCAGTTTAGCTGGTCACTGAAGTTTTCTCCTATTGTAAGAGAATCTTCACATGATTTAGAGTTGCCATATTGGTGAATATGACTGCCCTTCCCTCACACTGGCTGCTAAACCAGTTGGTGTGGTCCATGGTCCATTACACTAAGTGGTACCTGACTGGTGTATTGGCCCCATAGGGATATTGGCAGCTCGGGTAAAATTCACCAGGGATTGAATCAGAGAAATCCAAAAAAGGCTTTAAACAATCCTTGAACTTTGTCTTACCTCCTCCTTGTACACATCTTTCTGAGCTGCACTAAATAGTCTTTACTGAAGTAGAGAATCTGGCTCCCAATATTTCAAAATCAATACAGTCAGTGTTAAGTTTCTATTAATAAGCTTAATTTTGACCCCATGTTTCCACCGAAAGGTAATATAGTACAGTGTCTGAATCATAGCAGCAGGTTACCAGTATGTGGTTTATTCCACTCAGTAAGTATTCTGAAGGATGGATAAAATACTGTAGATTAGTCTGTTTGATAAATAGTAGAATGGTGGCTATATGATAGTCGTGTGAGTTAAAATCTGTAATGAAAATTTATCTTACATCTTAACTAAGTAGATCTTGCTACATCCTACAATCATCAGAGCTTTTAGACTAGTGTTTTTGAAAAATAACTTGCAATCTGAGGGAAAGAGATGGATAAACCCAGTGGTAGTTTTGATTTGCCAAAACTTCATTAGTCATTTGGTTTTGTAAAACCAAAACTGGAAGTGGTGTGTGTGATGGGTTCGGTCACAGAGACCCCCATGGGACTGTCACTTGACATGCTGAAATTACCTCTGAGCCCATTTTCCACTGCCAGCTTGGGACTCCAAAAGCCTGCCTTGTTGAGCCAGACGCACTAGTCTGCTGCAACACAGACCCAGGTCTGGTCCACATCCCCAAAGCTGCAGATTTTAACCAAAAACTGCTCAGCAGGTCACCTATCTCCAGCACCAGACACTCTGTTCCCAATGGGATCCAAACCCCAGATAAATCCATTTTACTCTGCATAAAGCTTATACAGGGTAAACTCAAATTGTTCGCCCTCTATAACACTGACAGAGAGATAATGCACAGCTGTTTGCTCCCCCAGTTATTATTCACTAATTCTGGGTTAAGTAATAAACAAAAGTGATTTTATTAAGTATAAAAAGTAGGATTTAAGTGGTTTCAAGTAATAACAGACAGAACAAAGTAAGTCACCAAGCAAAATAAAGCGAAAAACATGCAAGTCTACGCCTAATACGGTATATTAAGAAACTGATTACAGGTAAAATCTCACCGTCAGAGATGTTCCAATAAGCTTCTTTACAGACTAGACTCCTTCCTAGTCTGCCCAGTCCTTTCCTCTGGTACAGTCCTTGTTAGTTCCAGCAGAAATCTTAGGTGGAAACTAGGGGTGTTCTCATGACTGGCAGCCTCCTTTGTCCTGTTCTAGCCCCTTTTATAGCTTTTCCACAAGGCAGGAGTCTTTTGTCTCTCTGGGTCCCCACCCCTCCTTCTAAATGGAAAAGTACCAGATTTAAGATGGATTCCATTATCTTGTGAAATGATCACATGTCCTGTGAGACCCCAGCCTCATTCTTCCTGGGCGGCCCACACATACACAGGAAGCAGAGTAACAGCCGTGTTAGTCTGTATTCGCAAAAAGAAAAGGAGTACTTGTGGCACCTTAGAGACTAACCAATTTATTTGAGCATAAGCTTTCGTGAGCTACAGCTCATTATACACAGGAAGGTTTGCAAATAAACAGAGCCATTTACAACCAATTGTCCTAGTCAATGGGAGCCATCAAGATTCTAAACCACCATTAATGGCCCACACTTTGCATAATTACAATAGGACTTCAGAGTTATACTTCATATTTCTAGCTTCAGATACAAGAATGATACATGCATACAAATAGGAGGAATATATTCAGTAGGTTATAACCTTTGCAATGATACCTTACAAGAGACCTTTTACATAAAGCATATTCCAGTTATATCATATTCACGCTCATAAGCATATTTCCATAAAACATACGGAGTGCAATATCACAGTGTGGATCTGATTCTCCTGTTATCCAAACTTCTGAAATTTGCAGCTCTAGTTTAGGGCCATCTGTACCTTGGACCATTCTAGATAATTGTTTAACTATTTAGATAAGATCAGTTTATAAGCAAAATTAAAACAGGTTTTTTGTGAGGCTGGTCTAAGAAGTAGACTCCAAATGTCCATCCTAAATAGCACAGTGTTCTGCAGATATTTAACTTACCTCCTCATACAACTGAGATGTATGTGTATAGACCTGAATGTCACTTTAGAAAACAAGAATAATATTTGCTATGTATTTGAAGGAAATTGCGAGGGAAACCCATGGTGAATCAGTTTGAACATACCTGCTGTCACTCAGTTAGCTACTCATTCATTACACTTCTCCCACTCTATCCTCTATTTAATGTGCAATGCATTTTATATTATTACAGTTATGATTGTAGGTTAGGGAAGTTTTGAAATTCATAGCAAATTGGCCACATGCATTTTGATAGTCTTTCATTACATGATCACATACTATTTTTTCAGCAGACTCTGTCTCACCTGGATAGAGGGTGTTCACTTAGTGAGCCGCTTGTCAGTATTTTGTTTTCTCCTCATTGTTCAATATGTAGCTCTAAGCCTTGATTACTGCACAGTATTCAGACCCTCCTCTGAAGACAGAATTCTTAATTTCCTCATGGGCTTTTTGGCAATCCTCATCACTATAGTATCTGAGTGCTTCACAAATGCTCATGAATTTATTTTCACAACACCCTTGTGAGGCGATAGAGTGGAATTATCCCTAGTCTACAATAGGGAGACTAGGTACAGAGAGATCAAGGTCAAAGTATCCATTAATTTTGGGTGCTCAATATGAGACATCTATGAATTGAATTTTCAGAGTACTTAGCATTATATAGCACTTTATATGTGCAAAACACAGTTCCCATGGACTTCAGTGTTGCTGTTTGTTCTGAGCACTTCTGCAGATCTGATCTCAGAATCTCAAGCTGGGCACCCAAAAATGACGAACACAAAATTAGTGGCCACCTCTGAAAAGTTTGGTTTCAGTGACTTGAGTAGCATCACTTAGGAAAACTGTGACAGAGACAGGGATAGAATACAGTTGTCCAGATAAATATTCAACTGCTTTAACCATGATTATCCTTTGTCTTCCTGCAATCCCTTGCCTCATTTGCTAAACAATATACAGCTTGTGCAACAAATGAAGCAAGGGACTACAGTATCAAAAATCTTCTTTTTTAATGTTAAATGAAGTTGCAACAGAATGTCAAAATAGAGTGCCAAAAACTTCTAGGTCAAGCATGCTTTGGAGATTTATATACAACTGAAGATGTGTACATTGCTTTGGAAACCTTACACACACACACACACACACACATTGTGTGTGTGTGTGTGTGTGTGTGTGTGTGTAAGGTTTCCAAAGCAATGTACAATTCTTCAGTAATTAATCCTCTACACATCTTGTCTCCAGAGGAATATTTTTATTGGGATCACAATAAAAAATGTAAACTATTAGTTCCTAAATCAAGTCACATCAAGAAACAGGCTAAATTAGTTATTAACGGTGTAGCCATCAAAGAAGTTGACAGCTTCTGCTACTTGGGTTCCAACATAACAACTGCAATGAGGAAGACCTCAACAAGACGATAGTTATTGCCAGCAGAATGTTCATGTCTGAAGAAAAACAGAATCTTAATGGAATCTTAAATCAGCGTTCATGACAATTAAAACCAGATTATATACAATGCTCACTGTACCCGCTTTACTTTACAGTTGCAAAATATGGGTACTGACAAAGCATCTGGAGCAAAAGCTGCAAACATTTGAAATGAGGTGCCTATGTCATATTCTAGGCATGACAAGGCTAGATGGACTAAGACATGACAACATCCATGGAAGGTTGAAATTGCAGTGCATGAATACAATAATTGAAATGCACCAACTCCAGTGGTTTGGCTATGTTGCAAGAATGACCCCATACCGACTGCCTAAAATTGTTCAGTGTGGAAGAGTGCATGGTGAGAGAGACCGTGGATGTCCCGGGAGACAGTGGCATAACATGGTATATTAAACCATTCAGGCAATCCCCCAACAGGCTCAAATATCAGCTCAAAATGGACATGGATGGAATCTGCACATAACCTCAGACCTACCCAATGTTGTATTGGGAAAAGAGATGATGGTGATGATGATTTGCCCCGTGTATGTTCAGTCAAGAAAAAGATTAGGTCACCATCCAAAATGCAAACCAAAACTTTTTTAAAGAGCTTAAAAGCTTAGTTTAAAACAAAATATATATTTTACATTTCCCCATACATCTGCACTCTTTGGTTCCAGATTGACTGCTGAGAAATCATTATGAAAGGATCAGCACCTGTGAGATTGCCAGCCCAGATCACCAAGTCCAAGAAGGTCCGATCATTTGGGCTCTGAGTCAGAGGAGCATACAGAGCTTTGCGTGCTTTTTCTGAACGGAATCTCCCACAGCTTCGCCCATTATGCTGAACTCTCTCACTTCTAGTGTTGGTCTTTTGGTCTCTATAGGTTGTGCAGTGTCTTCACTCACCAACTGTTGTGTCTGGCCCATATACAGGATACAAAACAGTGGAAAGACTACTTTTACTCTTTCCAGTTACTCCACTTGTGCACCTATGATGAGGTGTACCTGGCTTTTGTGGCTACCCACAGGAGGCCCCATGGTCCTACTAGAGCCTGCCCCAGAGAAGTAGCAGAGAAGATGTGTCCTCAGGCCTGCCTAGAGTGGCCTCACAGTAGCAGGCAATTAGAGCCCAGCAGACTCAGATAAAAGGAGCTGCAGTGCCTTAGCAGGTCAGTTCCTGCCTGGGACCAGAAGGGCAAAGGGTGCTCCTCTACAACCAAAGTAACTTGAGGGATAACCAGAATTTGGTTCTGGCTGAAATTGCTTAAGATCGGTTTGCAGTGAGAGAGAAGATGTAAGAACATAACTCTGAGGTAAGGGTGAAGCTAAAAGTGGCCAGGTAGGAAGACGCTCAGGGAAGAAGCAGCAAATAACTGAAATCGAGCAATGCATTGCTGCTGTGCATAGGGTCCCTGGGTTGCAACCCAGAGTAGTTGGCAGCCCAGGGTTCCTCTACTGGCTACAGGTAAAGTGGCATGAACCCCAAGGAGGGGACAACCTTATTTTGGACCCCAATTTAAAGGGCCCAGAGCCGAGGCTGTAGACCCTATAATGAGAGCCAATAGACTGTTAGTTACTGTTAAAGACTCTTAAAGAGCCCAGAAGAGGTTCATTTGGACTTTGTAACTTGGGTGGAGGCCCAAACCACAGAAGATCCACCAAGGTTAGCTAGAAGCCTACTGGTGATTCCAGGGGTGAGAAAAGGACTGCAGCATCACAGCCAGGTGATAGGAGATGCTGAAGAGAAGGGTGTTACCCATTACAGCACCTGATGAGAATCAGCTGTAATATGGTCCAGTGTAAATATCCAGAATAAGGGTTTAACACCTGATTTTAAATCCCATGAGGCACCTAGGCACCTAAATGCGAGAGCTGGTCAGAAAATGGAGTTTCCACCCCAGGGTAATTTCTAACATTTCAAAACTTGATTTTGTTCCATATCAAACATTTCTAACTTTAGCAGAGAACAGGAATTCTGATAAATTTTGACTTGGAAACATCAAATTGTTATGTTTTGATAATGTTCAACATTCTAATATTAAATATAAGATACATATAATATATTTAAATTATTATAATATACAAGTCTGAAATTAATCAAAACAAAGCTGAAATGAAACATTTCAACATTATCAAAATGAGACTAGCATCTCTAAATGATTTGTTTTGGCACATTTCTGTCAAAATTTTAATCAAAACTGACACATTCCTGCAAAACACTTTGATTTTGATGTAACTGCGTTTTCTGGTGGAAAATTGTATCACTGAATTTTTTTTTACCAGCTCCACTAAATACCTTTGAAAATATACCTTCAGATCCTGAAGCAGATAAGTGTAAGGGTTAAGTCCATTCCTATTCAGCAAAGCAATTAAACATGTTCTTAAGTCCCATTGATGTTAAACATGTGTTAATTATTCTTTCTGAATGGGAGCCTATGATGATTGTTGATAAAAATGGAAAAGACCATACAAGCCTCCCTTTTTATTTAGAAATTGCATACAAAAGTTAATTTAGCTTCATACATAATAAAACCTATTTTAAACATTTAAAATATATTGGTATTGGGTCAACTGATATACTTGTTTACCATACTGTGGGGTAAGTCAGTGGTAATGGCCACATAACTGAGAGCATAACTTAACCTATTAATTTGTATATGAAGTACTTCCTTTTCTCCTTGTTCTGTTCTATTTACACAGAACTGAATATCAGAATATGGAACAACTGGTGATATAGTACACTGACAACCTAAGGCTTCCCTAGAGGGGGGAAGTGCAGTCATTACTCTTATAGCAGTGGTCAGTGTTTCAAGGTCAAGGACCTTCCAAGAATCTTCTCTTTTGTGTGTGTGTGTGTGGTCTGTATGTGTCTTTCTCTCTAGATCGAATACAGCAATCCCTTTCCTGAAATCATATATGGACATTTCCTATTACCATCACATTGTGGCTCAATGAGTTTTGATCAGAATTTCAGACGTGTTCAACTATACTTCATAGGTATAGATGGAGGATATGTAATTATATGAGTGTCTGTGCATATTTGTCTGTATTCCATAGAGACAAAAGGAGATAATTTTTCATATATTGGTTGCAGGTTTCATACAATGTATTGAACGCAGTATTTAAAATGTATTCTATGCAATTGGACAATTTTCTAGTATGTCATATGGCATAAGTCAGTATGCTAGCAAGTTATTTTTAAGTTATATTATTATAATAATTAAGTAATAATAATAATTAATATGTATATAATTAAATTATATATAATATAATGTAATTAATTACCATAAAATATTACATTTTCAAAGGTGGTGTCTCAACTTAAGAAACCTAAGTCAACAATTAAACATCTAAATAATATCCAGGTTTTGCATTTTCTTCCTGTCCTGTGTTAGGGTTGTGCACCACCCCTGAAGCAGCACAGAATGATGACAGGTACTGCTTCTAGGGTGATACACAAAACCTGCATAACCTCCACAAGTAACATATTAATTTACACACAAGCGCACACATACACACACCCTTTTTTGCACTGGGAGCAGGAAAGCCAAAACTCATTTTTGTGGGGCAGGATCAGACACACAATCCCTACTTGTCTTTGCATGTCCATACTTCTGTGCAGTCTTCTTTACAGCCCTGCATGTCTTTACAGTCCAAAGTAGTATCTATCCTGAGTCTCAAAGCTGCTGTGGCCTGCCTCTCCTATTGACTTTTATAGGAGAGGGGTTATTTAGCACTTTTCTCAAAAACTGGCTGCTTTTAGGCAGATGTCTATTGAGGTCGGTTCAGGGTTCATGATTGTAGAAAAAGTTTAAACATTTTGGCGATATTCTTGTTTTGTCCCATGTATTTTGCAAAATGAAAAAGAAATACATTGATATGTTCAAAATATACAAAGTGGGAAATTAGTAGAGCTGGTCAGAAATTTTCTGATGCAATGTTTATTTGCCAGAACATGCCATTTAGTCAAAATCAAAATGTTTGGTTTTGATGAAATTTCATCAGCAAGGTTTCTCAAGTCTGAGATAGAATTTTGAGAGAGACTTTTTCTATAGCCTGGAAGTTACAACACTGGCCTAGGTTGTGGCAGACCAGGGTCACCTGCTCTGCTTGGTTTGGAGTGATCTGGGATGAAAAACTGCTTGCTCTGAATCAGAAAGAGCAGAATTTTGAACTTGGATCTCCCACATCCCAGGTCAAATTCCTAATCACCGGGCTATAAAGAGTCAATGTTGCTCATTTTCATTTTGTGAACTATTTTGAGAGAAGTTCTTGGTTTTCTTCCATTCCAGAACAAAAATAAATTTCCAAACTTGAAACTGTTTCATGAAACAGACTTTATTTTCCAGACCTAAGGAAAGATATTTTTAACACTAAGGAACTGAAGACCTCTATGCAGTAGAACACCCTTTAATAATGATCAGTCTAAGGAATTCTCATGAGTTCCAGAAATATGCAACACAGTGGTGCTTTCAGCTGGTATTCGATTATTGCTGTTTTCTACCACATAAGACACACCATGGTCATGTAGTAGGCAATGCATTTGGGTGTAACTCAAAAGAAGACTATAATTAAAATCCTCGAAATCTGTTTTATGCCTAACTCCTACTTTTTCACATCAAATATTTTAATATAAATGCCCAGACCAGTGCTCTAATAATATCATACCGGCACATTCCCCATGTTAAATTAAAAGCGAAAAGTTGGGATAAATTGTCTTTTCCATATTAGTGGCAAATATACTGCTTACCTGTGCATAGTGTATTATTGCTAATATATTGCTTACCTGTGCTTGCACTCTAGGAACCATTGGTAATATAAATGCAAGGAGTGTGGGGAAAATTCTGAATTGATGAATACATTGACTTTAAATTGTGCTAATGCATATGTTAGGGGCCAGATTGTGCTCATTAGTCACTGGTCTGCACTGTGGTTGATGCAAAACTATGGTGTTCCAGAGGAGTAGTTTCCTATACAATGTCTCAGAAGACTACATGACATGTGGGGGAGAGCACCTGCCACAGAGGGATGTAACATGTTCTCCTTAAACAGTTAGGTAGATACTCCCTCCTGGTCCTGTGTGATGTCCGCCATCCCAGAGGATGTCAGCAGGGAGTAGTCCCTGCATTCAGTATAGTGCAGGGAGGGCAATTTTGCCTGTGAAGGTTTCCTGTGTCCTCCCCAACCCTGCAGCCATACGCAAGGACCAGGCACAAACCATGAACCTGATCCAGTTGGATACTTTTTGCCCTATTTAAACATGATGATAGAAGAACTATTAGCATAGAGCAAGGGGACTGGGACTGTGAAATGACCAAGTAGGGAAAGTTTGCTCATTAAGGTCCATAACTTTCTAGAGTGTACAACTTCAAAGGTCATCTAGGTGCATTCTGCACATGGAGGTGCAGCATAGAGCTTGGCATTTACAAGCATTGGTGCTTGTAAAGCATGACAAGGGCTGTTCCCTTGACATTGTGTAGAACCAAGAAGTTGTGATAGTTCAGAGAAGTTCTATAGAAAACACAACTTTTGAGAGCCTATTGAAACTTAACCAAACTTGTCTAACTTTTGAAGTCCTTTCTTCACCAGATTAAAAATAAAACAAATGATTACCCAGATTTCCATGGAAAGCCTCAATAAAAGAGGCTAATCCCAATCCCATTATGTAACAATCGGAACTCTGATGCTAAGGGGATAGAGTCCAGATGAGAGATAGACACTCAGAAGGAAGCTTGTATTTTTATTTATTTATTTATTTATTTTTGTAAATATAACACATCTGGAAGGTATCTGTATCTAAAAGAAGCAGGAGATGTTTAAATAACTATTTAGGAGTCCGTTTTATAGCCACAAACTAATTCAGCAAACATATTTTCTTGGTGTTTAGAAAGCTCATCTCAGTAAGCACTGATTTCATTTTCATTACACAGCATGTTCATTTGCTTCAAAGGCTGGACCAAATCTTGAAGTCCTTACTTAGTTGTCAATGAGGCAGAACTCCCAGTTTTAGCCTCTAGTCGATTGACACTGATTTCTCAAGCAGAAAAAATTGAAAAAAGAAAGGTAGTGCTTCCCCAGTGCAGACTCTTCTGGTACTTGCTAGTGTACAGAGCATACCACACCTCAACCCACCTAGTTCTGTCCCCTTTGTGTTCAGTGATAACAGCCTTTCTCCCTTGACCTTGGAGAATGCTGGCTGCAACATTGTGGCTGCATCTTATGGAAAGAGGATCTATATATTCCTCTTCTCCATGCTGGAGCAGCCATAATTTGTCCCATAATGATATTATATGTAATATATGGGCTCATAGTAAAAATACAAATGTTCATATAGGTATGTCATGTTATATAATATTTACCTGCTGGCTCTTTCTTTGTATGTTCATTATTCTATCTGTATTTGTATATAGATGTTTTGTTTCAATTTAATAAAAGCTTTTTAACAGACTAACAAAACATCCTATCATTGTCACTTCAATAGGGCAGAGATTTCACTCTGCTGGAATCGCTTGGGCACACGAATAACTTTACTAATGTTAGTAGTCCCACTGAAGTGAGGCAATTCATTTGAGTAAACTTACTTATGTATGTGTATTTGAGAATAAGGCTGTGGAGTGACATCATCTCATAATATGAAACAAGTAACTGAGGATGGAATTGGTGCATGGGACGTTATGACAGGATCAGTCACAGAGACACCCTTGGGGCTGTCACCTGACGTGCTGAAACGACCTCTGAGCCTGTTTTCCACTGCCAGCTTGGGACTCCAGAATCCTGCCTTGTAGAGCCAGACATGCTAGTCTGCTGCAACACAGACCCAGGTCTAGTTCACACCCCCAAAGCTGCAAACTTTAACCAAAAACTGCTCAGCAAGTCACCTATCTCCAGCACCCAGACACCCAGTTCCCAATGGGACCCAAACCCCAAATAAATCTGTTTTACTCTGTATAAAGCTTATACAGGGTAAACTCATAAGTTGTCCACCCTCTATAACAATGATAGAGAGATATGCACAGCTGTTTGCTCCCCCAGGTATTAATCACTTACTCTGGGTTAAGTAATAAACAAAAGTGATTTTATTAAGTATAAAAAGTAGGATTTAAGTGGTTTCAAGTAATAACAGACAGAACAAAATAAATTACCAAGCAAAATAAAACAAAACACGCAAGTCTAAGCCTAATACATTAAAAAACTGAATACAGGGAAATCTCACCCTCAGAAATATTCCAATAAACTTCTTTCACAGATTAGACTTCTTTCCAGTCTGGGCCCAATCCTTTCCCCTGGTACAGAACTTGTTAGTTCCAGCAGGCATCTTAGGTGAAAAGCAGGGGATTTCACGTGACTGGGACCCCTTTGTTCTGTTCAACCTCCTTTTATGACTTTGGCACAAAGCAGGAATCCTTTGTGTCTCTCTGGGTTCCCATCCTTCCTTCTAAATGGAAAAGCACCACATTTAAGACGGATTCCAGTACCAGATGACATGGTCTCATGTCCTATGAGACCCCAAGCCTCCATTCTTTCCGGCCTGACTCACAGGAAGGCTTACAAGTAAACAGAGCCATTTACAGCCAATTGTCCTGGTCAATGGGAGCCATCAAGATTCTAAACCACCATTAATGGCCCACACTTTGCATAATTACAATAGGACCTCAGAGTTATATTTCATATTTCTAGCTTCAGATACAAGAATGATGCATCCTAAATAAATAGGATGAACACACCCAGCAGATTATAAGCTTTGTAATGATACCTTACAAGAAACCTGTTGTATAAAGATATTCCAGTTACATTATATTCACATTCTGAGCATATTTTCATAAAGCATATGGAGTGCAATATCATAGATGTGATGTTATTGTTTTTTTGTAAAGTTCTGTCTAGGCTCACTTGTAACTCTACCAAAGCAGCCTACTGCAGCTATTTTGACACCAAACTACCAGTAGTGCTGCATAAGTTTCATTTTGCAACCTAAGATAGTATGAAACTCTGCTAGTCTCAGGTTCAGACAAAACAATCAATTTTGCAAAATTTGGTCTAAACTTTTTCCCGTATCCCAACGTCATTGACCCAAATGAGATGTTTTGCTGCCTCTCAATAAGTAAAATTTATTCCAAGATTAAATTTGATGGTGGTTTGGGTTTTTTGACATTTCCTGCAAAAACAATTTTAAAAGTTGTACATTTGTATAGCTTCTGGATCCCTGATAGGCTTCATTTACTCCATGTGACAGGGACCCTTGAGTCACTTGTGTTTCAGTATTGTGGGCAATCAGTTGTATCTGACATCTTACAAAAACCTCAAGACTTCTATAAAAGTTTTAAAAATTTTAATCCCATAAACCACTGAGCCAAGCTGAAGTCTCTTGCATCAGACCCCATTGAACCAGGATTACATCTGACCATTAACTTTGGTTACATAGAAGGAAGGAGACTGAAGGCAGAGGGTTTTTTGGATTGGTCTGTCTGAGACCTAGGTCTTTTTGACCATAGGCTGGCCACATACAACAGAGGCCTATAAATGGTGGTGAATTTCAGTGATATGTCTAGGTACTGATTATAGGCCAAAACATAAACTTCTAGAAACAAAATGAAGAGTGTGACCAGATGAGGACCCTCACTAGAACTATATGAAAGGCACTAATTTTGATTCACATGAGGTTTTCCCCTGGCCAAATCTAAAGCCATGAATGTGACAATTACAGCAAACCAGAGGGCTAGGCCACCTCAGGTTTGTCTGGAGTTCCAGTTTCCTATGAACCCCGAACTTCAATCAGACGCCTCACAACAAATTCTAGGACTGCAAAACAGCGGCTTGGTTCTACTCCAATGTCTTTTGAAATGCTCCCCATTCTCTCAGTGCACCCTGGCACATCCCTTGGGTTGTACAGCAGATGCCGTGTAGCTTCCACCCTACAGCAAACAACATGCTGTGTCCCTCACTTTGTATGAAACAACTGTGGTTTATTTGCTCTACAAAAACCTAATTGGTGTCCAGCTAGTTAAAAATCATTTACCAGTTATTGTGGAAACCTGTGGGTGTGTTGGTGGTGAAGCAGCAACTATTACTGCTAGAGCTACTTTTTTTTATTTGTACAGCACCTTTGCTGAACAGGCCAAAGGGTGTTTAGTGGTTAGAACATTGCTCTGGAAGCCAGAACTCACATTTTCTATTCCCAGAGCTATTGCTCACTCACTATATTATCTTGGCTATTGAATTAATTAACCTTCATAGGTTCCTGACTTTACCATCTGTAAAAGAAAAAATAGTGCCTACTTCATACAAACACAGACACTGGTGAGACACGATATTTGTAAATGAAAGGTATTTGGCAAGTGCAAAATATTTGTATCCAAAAAGATCCCAGAGTGCTTATAGATTATATACATATATGGCCTGTATGTGTATGATCATATCTAACTACATATGTACTTTTGGTGTGAGTGAGTGAGAGAGAGAGAGACAAGACACCCACACACAATGAGGAGAGGAAGCTGTGTGATGTACAGTGTGGTTCAAAGGTTTTCTCAATGAGTGTCAAATGACCACATTACTTGTGGGTATGTCTATAGAACTTGGAGAGTGCTTCCCAGCACCAGTAGACAGGATAGGTGCTAACTTTGTTCAAGTTAGCATGCTAAAAATAGCAATGTGGCCATTGTGAGTCAGTCAAGCCAGCCGAGTATATACCAAGGAAAGTCAAGTGCGTTACTTACCATGGGTGAAATCTTGGCCCCACTGAAATCAATGTGAGTTTTGAAATTGACCTCAATGAGGCCAGCATTTTACCCCATGAGTCCACCTATATCAGATTTGAAGGGAGAAGAAAAATTTCATGTATACATACGCTCACATCACATATGCAGTGGTGATCTCTATGCAGTAAACTATAGAGCCCTGTGATAAATTACCGAACAACCCTAAATGAAATAGATTGTATTAGTCCTTCTGATATTTCAGTGAGTGTGTTGGAAGGACTGTGGTATGGTATCCCCATATTTGTAAATGTTTCTATTTGAATCTCATGTGCAATAAGATAATGCAGTATACCAGCCCTTCCTTTAGACAATACATTTCTCATAATACTAAAGCAAATATTTCATGAACTGGGCCCATTCAGAACTAGCTAGGCATGTATGAAATCACTAATTGTTGCCTGAAAATTTTAGTATACAAAAAACAGGTTAGATACACCACCTTCAGCTTTCACTGACTTCAGTGGAATTAAGGGTGCTGCAGCTGTCCAGAGAGATTTTAGTGAGCATAGGGAGAGTTTGTAAATTTTATATATGTGTGTGTGTACACACACACATGTTAACCAATGAAAATCACTTTTTGTTCTTTTGAGGGAAAAAACAGGATAAAACAACAAAATATTTCACTTCTGGAAACTAATGAATTTGGGTGAAATATGATTCTTGGTCATTTCCATGGCATTGCTAATTACTTTTACATGCAGCTCAAAAAAAGTGATCATGGATATGTCTGATTGACATGGACACAGTGGCAAAATGAGGACAGACACATGCAAGGAATTAAGTGGCAGGATGGAAATTTTATTAAATTTTTAACACAGGGGGTGGGGGTGCACTACTTACCCATACTCTCCTACACCAGGCATTTAAAGGGTTCCAGTGCGTGGGTTACAGGAATCCTTACCATATTACCCATAACTGACACCAGGGTTACAGGGCTCCTTATCATATATTATAATCCATAATGTGGGGTAGGCTCTTCTCAGCCTACCCTGCCAGGACTGAGCTTTTTCTGGGTACTAGTACTCTCCCACACCCACAAGGGGGACAGACGGTGCAGCAAGTTGAGGACCTCGCTCTATGAGGGCCACTAGGTCTGACCTCAGTCATAATGTCTCACCCTATCACATGAGCCCAAGGGCCCATCACCAAAATCCTAGGTCTCGTACCTCTGGGAACTGTGTATTTTATTCTCTTAACCACACTGGAAACGTGTAGCGATAAGTAAACCACACTCCCCAGTACCATACACGTTCCTGTTTAACCCACTGTGGCTTACAGGTACTGCAAGGAAGGCAAATAACTCTCTGATCCTCCACCAATTTGGCTTATGGGGGGAAAAAATCCTTCCTGTCACACTAAACAGGGGAGAAGCTAGACCCACAGCATGTCAGGCCGGCTCCCCATTCCTAGTTCAGGTGGGTAGGGTGGGCTGCTGTAATGGAATGAAAAGAAGCTCCACGTGGCCCCTCCACTGGGCAAAATCCTGGGAGCTGGGGAATGCTGGACATTCAGCACCCCTCTTCCCCAGCTGGCCAATGGGTGGCAGAGAGTCTCATGGGAGGAGTTACCTATTGTCTCTTGGCAAGTGCATGTCTCTCTTGTTACTGGGACTGCCCCCCTTTCACTGCCAGCCCCATCAATTTCCCCCACCCGTTGATGCGGGTGGGTGGCATTTCTCCTCTGTGATACAGCAGTGGGCTTAAAATCAGTGATTTTCTGAAACTTTCCCTGCTTAGAATTCAACAGACAAGGAGAGGATCTGAATGTAAAACCTGGCTCTGAAAAACCACTGTCAACTTCCTGCCCTCCGATAAATGATCCAGAGCTACTCCACATCAGGATGGAAATGTGTTAGGCACTAAAAACCACTGCTTGCATGACATCATTCCATAACAGATTACACTGTAATGTTAGGAATGTAATCATTAGCATTTAAACATGCATAAAATTTAATTAACCTACTTACCAGTTTGCTTAGAACTTTTGAAGGGCTACCTAGAGTCCTCTCTAAGCATTTTATTGCAGAGTTTTGGAAAGCTCACAAAAGAGAGAAGTTCACTGGGATTTTTCTCCCTAAAGCTGATGAGCCATGACAGATGAGCAGATGACCCGAGTTAATTATTATTGAATTCGTTATTACTGCTTTGTTGTCACCCAGCTCAGCCAGGGTAAAATGATGACAGTAGGTATCTCATTAAAACAGCTGTTTCAATTATGTAGCGGCAAATATTTAAAAAGCGGGCCTTCCAAGTTTAAAGCTGTTAGCAAAGTTTGTTTGTGCTGGTTGTGCCAACATTCTCTGACCGAAAAAGGAGGGGGGGAAAATACAGTGTCAGTCTTAATTGTTTGGGTTTCATGGGGGAGAAGTGCTAAACAGCATAACATAAAAGGTTGAATATGAGCTTTATGCAAATTTCCAGAGTTTGTGTGTGAATTTGTTTTTCTCATCTTTGGCTGAATTCAGCTGTGTTTACTGTCCATCAGTTACATTTAGACAATGCAACAAAAGAGCAATGTTTGTGTTGATTTCTTTCCAGCTGGAGGAAGCGATATGAGTGCAAGGTTTTAGGGTGTGTGGGTTTTTTAGCTGTTTATCATTTACAAGTTGAAGTTCATATTTATTCATTCAGAGCATTAAAAGTTTTACTTCTCCTTCCTGTACAAATACAGCTTCTTCCTTTTGGATGCTGAGCTCCTAGTACAAAGTCTTCTGATAATTATTTTTGTCTCTGATTAAAACACAAGTATATTAGATCGACTGCTTAAATCATAGGGTCTGCACAGTCCATGCAGATCTGCAGAGTCCAGGCCACTATCTTGGATTCAGCACAATAATATCTCCTAGTGTTTCTAATCCATATTTTTATTTGCATTTTGGTTGTATTTCTCTTGGATAAAAGTGTCTACACCAAAGAGTATTATATATTTGCTGGTCTTAATGAATGACAGAAAACTGCTTGAAGTCAATTTGCAAGATTTTAAGAACTAGAACCTCCAGGTTATGGGCTGAATTCTGACTTAGGTGAGTGGGCTGGCAATTACATCAGAAAAATAACCAACAAAATGGGCAGTGTTAAAGTCATTATTAAAGCTTGTCCACTGACACCAGCTCTGAAATTAGCCTTCAGTTTCCAAGGTGGTGGATTATGACTGGAACAATTATTGTAGCTACAGAAATCTGATACCCACAGACCAGTGGCCTCTGCCATCAATGATCATATAGCTACTGGGAGTTGGTGAGAGAGGGAAGGGATGTAAATTACATAGTTGCAGCATGCTGTGCAGCCTTAGTGGTTTTAGGAATAGCGAGCAATTGTTTCTTACATTCTGCTTCCTGCTGAACTGTTTGATGCCAGCTATGAGGGTGCGTTATGTATTTATTATGTTTATTATTATTTATTATTATGTATTTAAATAGCTCAGTGTAGGGGTGGGGACACCTGATGCAGCACCCTACGAAACAAGAAAAATGTTCTATTGCTCTGTAGCAGTTTCACAAGCTGAAAAAAGCCACTCCTTATCTAAGAGGTGTCCAGTTGCTTTCCCCAGGAAATATGGATTTGGCACACTTGCCACTGCAAGTGCAACCTTTGGTCACTGGCGGGCATTCTCCTATGAGGCTCAGCTACTTTTCTCTGTTTTCCCTCCCAGATTTTCCCATATCTTAGTGTGTTTGTTTTGGGAATTGCTATTCTTATCCCTTCTGTGGTGACATATATCCTATGCATTCATATCCCATTCAGTGGGATGGCACAAGTTGTACAGCATCCCAGAATCTGGCTCTACGTGTTCTGAATTCATGCCCTCAGGGGTCTCTCCCAACTAGTACAGTTTTGCTAAACTACAAACCAGTTCTATTTTTTCCCATTGCTTCTTCCCAGAAGCAGCCCTAAATAGCAGGGGTTTTTTTTTACTCTTTACTGTCCTACACTGTAATATAACAACACAGACCTAGTCATGCTGAAGGAAAGGTGGTGGTGTGTGGAGGTAGCAGAGAAGCTGAGTTCAGAGAAAATGTGGGAAAAACAAAGGAGGATGGTTGTGATTCTGACATTGGCCCCACCTTCCCTTAAGACAGTTTCAGTCAATTCCTGCTGTGTGCAGGAATTACCAGCACAGAAATCAGAGGGTTTGGGTGTATAGTGTTTCTAGAGAGCAAGGGTGAAATGTCATTGTCTCCTTCTATTGTATACATCAGGAGTGGAAGGGAAGCACTATCCTCTCAGGTGAATGTCTCAGAGCAAGAGGATAGTGCAATCCGAGTCATCTCTCCGACACAGTGGGAGATAAGCTCCAGCACTAGCACCTGGTGAAGCTTTTGGGGTCCCGCTGCTAGGAACCTGGTTGTAGGCAGGCTGCTCATTCCCCCAGAAGATCTTTTCTGGCTTTGGGGGTTAAATGCTGCCCTTTTATTTTAAGTCAATGGGAGTTTTGTCACTGACTGCAATTGGAACAGAAGCTGGGCCAACTAGGCCAAAGCACCCTGGAGAACAGCAAAATATAATGGGCAGGACCCAATGACAGTCCTGGGGGATAGAAGGAGCTTTTGAATTCATGCAAAAACTCAATGGTTTTATGTAATTTCTCTCAGAAAGAAGGCGGAACTCAATGGTTATGTGTGTTCTGAGTTCTTTAGGGTCATATCTCATGCAGAACTCCAAGGCAGAATCAGTGGGTGTGATACCACAGGGTTTTGTAACGATCTAACATTTACCCCTGAGAGTTTGTATAGTATGTCACAGAGTGTTCCTGCTACCTCCCCAAGCTCTCCTACTTGTGAATTAGAGCTCTTCTGATCACACAGGCATGATATCATCCTGTGAAATGTGTTGCTGCAGGTGACTTTTACTGATTAATATCCAACCCCACTCTCTGCTATGGCCATCTAGAATTTTATGGAGTTTTTTAATCAAAAAGCAGCTTCTCTTGTGATAATTATTCACTTCTGAGGAAAGAAAGCTACCCTGCATCGGTAATGGGAAATCTATTTTTATTTGTTACCTTTACACAAAATGGATGAAAAGCTTAAAAAAAAATCATAGTTTAGGCTTTCAAGTTTGAATACATTGTGAATAGTTTTGTATAGCATATGTGGACTTTGATCTTAATTGCACAAATAACTCTTGTGAGTTTCCTTAAGGCATATTGTGTGGTCCTTACTCATAAAAGATTTCCTGTAATCTGAAGATTTCCTCTAATCTAGAGGTGACAAACCTGTTAGATTATATAATCCATCTACCTGTCTGGCATGACTGTGCTTTATTGCACATAGCTGGGGGGGGGGGGAGGGAGGAATCCTTTTTGGCCTTGTTCTGTTTATAAACCAGTCTGAGCAATTTTGTTATTTTTGTTCTGATTCAGCATTATGGAGTTATTAAGGTGTTAATGTTTATCAATGAGGAAATTTTTCAAAAGTGCTTAAATGATTTAAGATTCTAAATCCCATTCTCAAAAGTGACTTAGGCACTTAGAGTGTCTTTGAAGTGCTGTTTCTAGGAGTCTTGTTTTGGTTCAGTTTATGTATCCAGAAATCCAAGTGTTCATCTGAATGGAGGTGAACTTCTTGAGTTCAAAAATCAGGTGGGATACTTCATAAGAAGATTTCTTGTGGGATTTCTGGTATTTCTATCTCCTAGTCAGCTCAGCAATTCTGTGAGAGAAGCCTTTAGTTTTGTCAATTCTATTGTCTTACCTGAAAGCAGAGACATGTGACAAAGACTTTGTCTTCGCTAGCACTTTTTCCTCCCACCATTGCACTAACCTCATGGATCATTCCCACATGGTGATATCAGCGCTCAGGGAATGCTAGTGTAGAATGGCTGCGGGCATTTTAATTTCACTGGGTTGTGTAGCTCTGTTCTGAATAGGTCTAGGTGACATACCAGTTAAAATGCCAGCAGCTGCCTTTCTAGTCGTGCAATCCCACTGTTGCTACTTACATGCATCAGTTTGACCTGTAGGAAAGAAATTTCACTTTCTGCCCATAGACTGCATTTCACTGTGCCAAGGAGCAGCACAAGGCCTATGCACCACTAAAGACTCACTGAAACTCTGTTTTGAGAATGTAAGTGAAATTTAAGTGGTGCAAAGATTTCCTTCTGCATAAGGGTGAATTTCACCCATACAGCTTCTTGTTTAAATTGATTTAGTTAAAAATAAAGTTGCTTGCTTGTCATGTACCTGTTAAATTAGAGATTCTCTACACCATGCTTGTTTGTAGAATATTAGCCTTGCTAAACAAATACTTGCTAAATGAAGCACTCAGGTAGAATAAAATTAATCCCTGTTAAAAGTAAAGCAATATTTACATATATTTATTTTTAAAACCTGACGTGTCTGTCCTATCCCAAATTGTCTCCCAGATTGATTGACCTGGATGCATATCTGTGCACCAATCACATCCTTGCATGAATATAAATACTATTATGTTGCAATGTTATTGTGTTCATGAGCTTGAGTGACCATTGTGTCACTCAGTGGAATTCAGTGGAGCTACACTGACAGAAAGTTGAGGTAACACAGTGATGGAGCAGGCCCAGAGGCTCATTAAAAGGATGCATTTGCCTTTTTGTGGGAATGATGCACTCGCCAAGGCTTTTGTGTGTTTCTCAGGTTTGTAGTATTCTATTACTTTGATGTGTGTTTTAGCAAGGATTTAGGATAAAGTTTTAAATGCTCAGTGTCTGTGGCTGGTGGTGAACATGAGACTCTTGCAGTCATGTACTTTGTCTCATAATCCAGGATAATGCCCGTATGGGAATGTAGTGCAATGGGAGGTGTGAATTATATGGGAAATGCTACAGCAGGATTGGAAAGTTATATTTGGTCCCTGGGGTTTACTCTACATGCCACATGACTAATTTATATTGTATTAAACATTTTTCTGTGAAGATACAAGTAACTTAGTAAAAGACTCCATAAAAATTAAGGATCAGACTGAGCTGAACTCAGTGCCAGGACAAAGTGTAGGGAGCCAGTCTTTAAGCTCCCATTTCTTAAAGTAACAGCACTTGTTTAACACTACTTAGAAGCGCTTGTCCCAGCCTGCAAAGTTGAGTCTTTTTGGATCTGGGTTCAGCCCCATACAGCAATGAGGACCAGCCATAAATCTGGGAACTCAAAGTTGAATATTCCCAGTTTCTGGGGCTGTTCAGATCCATGATTTGGGCCCATTTCTAAATTTATATTGCAGTGAAAACAGCACTGTAGTATTGCCACGTGGCAGTAGTAGGCACCACAGTTAAGGAACAGAAGAACAATCTCCTCTAAAATCCTATTTTCATTCACTCACAGTTTCCCCAGAAATATAAAGTAAAAGGATATTGCAAATGAAGGACATTGAATATGCTCGGAAGGCATTAACCAATAGCACGGTCAAATATCCAGCAACAGTGACTACTGCAATACAGAAAGCATATTAAAGTTGCTTTTCTGTCTATTGTTTCAATAGCATCTATCTCTGATGTTTTTCCTTATATTATATTCCTTCTGTCTTCCCATTTCTCTTTTATGTTTTGTGTCTTTTATGGACTGGTTATGCCCTGGAATTGTGCCCATATTGCAATACAGCAAGACTGCCTTTCACCAGAGTTCACTTAGTGTTAACCTTTGTTTCAGTATCACGCACTATAGCTTCCTTATTAAGAATCCCAGGCCCCTCCCTTTCTCGGCCCGCTCTCCCTGCCTCACTCCCTAGATATTCCATCCTCCCAAGAAAGCAACCGTTCCAGAAGTCTCTCCTGAGTCATTACCATTTCAGAGTAAGAATGGTACTTTGTAAAACCATAGGCAAGCACAAATGTTGAGGAAAGGACATAATACATGCAGATTTGTCATGAGTTTTGTAATTACCTTTGTACTCTTCAAGGAATCCCAGTAGCATAAGGAAGGAAGAAGGTAGTATTGGTTTGGACCCAGGTGACTTTAAAACTATGGTGCATTGCATTGCGGGATCCTATTAATAATTAAACTATCTGTCACTTACCAACAACATACATTCCAAATTAAATTTAAGCAAAAGGAAAAAAAGATCATTTGGGACTGTATTAGAGGGCTTCAGAGGGAAATAAATAATAATCAAACATCTGTGTTCTAAATAGTACGTGCTTTATCAGACAAACAACTGTTACTGTCTCATTGTATAAAATTGCTTGGGGAAAATACCATAGATGGAAAGCAAAGTTTCAGTTAGAAAAAGGGGAAAAAATGTTAATTAACAAGTCAGCAAGTGATTGAAAGTTGCTGTATTGCCCTTTTTCCCCTTAGTGTCTCTGCTAGATTTTTTTTAAAAAAGCATGTTTACTTTAGTACTCCGTTCTAACAGTGGACAATCAGAAGCTAAAAGAAGATGCAACTGCTTATATTCACATTGTACAGGTCCACTTTATTTTTAGTAGCGAAAATATTCAGATAATCTAAATATCAAAATATGATGTCACCCCTTCAATTGCTGAGTTTTTAGGCATCTGTCCCCTGTAAAGGTTATAGGCTTTATTTGTGCAAGGGAATAGACAAAGGATTCCAAATTAAAATGGGTGAAGAGGGAGAAGTTACTATTACCTACACACTGCCAGGGCACACTGAGGAGGGCCTGACATTAATGCATCACTAACATGTGTGGGTGGGAGGGGGGCGGAATGACCCAAATAAAGCTGCAATAAATAAAAATTCCGTAAACTAAGTAGTCCAGCGTAATATTTCATAACACCAGGGTATTTTTATCTGTCCTACTTCAGTTACATTCATCCTTCAGCCCTTTGGAAGCCTTTGGAGTGGTGTTGAGATTGGAGAATAAATAAAACAGCCATTCAGATCATAGTAGTCTGACTTTTTGTATTAACCCCCGCACCCCCTCCTGAAAAAAAATCAAACTTTCTATGTGTGCCATCATGACCGATGAATAATTGTAAAGTACCCCTTAAACTACACAAGAAATCTGATGAAAATATAGAGGAAATCCTTGAAGATTCTATACGATTATTGGGAGCTTTCCCCCCCTTTTACTGCAATCTAGCACTTCATAGCTGGTTATGCCTGTGTGACTGCAGGTTGGGATTCTTCTACCTTTTGAGCCAGGCGGCTGTCTGTTTGTCTACTCCTTAGGTAACTGTGTTAAAATATCCTATTCCAGCTGTAACACTTGTTTTACAAGAGCCCTGGTTTTGTCTGACACAATATGGAACAACATTTGTCATTCGTTATCAGGGGTGATATATTTGTTAGCCTGCAGAGAAACATCTGCTGTGCTTTAATCTCTAGTGTGCAGGCCAATATTCATAGGATACAGCTGCATAAAATCACAGTATTAGATGGGGCTGTCCAGTCTGACATGAAGGCTAGCTGGCAGGCAGACAGAAACAGATTTTATTATCTGCCTTTTACATATTTATTTATGTCAAATATTTCTGAGAATCCATACATTATAGTCCTTTTTATGCATTGTTGTTCTCCAGTGACAACTCATCGACAGCCAAATGAGAAATTTATGTTACATATTTAATATGGACATCTGAATGATTATCAAATCTATAGAAGCCAAGCCTGCCCAATCACCCCTAAATAATGGATGAGAAGTGGATGTGACTCAATTTGTTCAGTATAAAACCTAGACGACCTCTGTCTCTCATTTCATCACAGCAGCACTGTCATTATTTGCTTCTATTCATCTCACTTGGCATCACTCAATAAAATCTGCACATGATAAAGAGAGTAACCTTGGCCAACAGTGAAAATAAAGGGAAAAAATGATCATTTCCTCCAGTCACAGGTATGGTGACATGTTGTACACCAACACATCAGGGATATATATGAACATCCAAAGTTTTTCTCAAAAATGTTAAGTAACCTTAATGAAACAGGAGACTAAAACTTTAATGCAATGGTTTGGGTGTGGGGAGAAGGGATGAGCTGGATTAATGTTCTTTGATTTTTTTGTTTGTGGATTTATATTGAGGAAATGTTGTAGAAGGATTTAAAACAGGAGAAAAAAGCCAATGAAAATATCATAACTTTAGATGTATTCTTACAGGAAGGAATGTCAGATTTCTATAGACATCAAATTCTTCTGCTGTTCTACAGGAAAAGTTTGATGGGCTCATGAAATATGTTATTCACTGGAGACTACCAAAGGGAGAACTTGCAAGATCAGCCTATGTTAAAATTACAGGTCACTGTAAAGAATCTTTCAAGGAGGAAATTGGGAGACTTACCCATGCAGCTCAGATTTTGAAAGTGAATCATGCTATTTTAAGATATTTCATTGCTTAGTCTTTGGTGGTTGAAAGCGCCAGTTTAAATATTGTATATTTACGTTCCTTTTCTAAGATCACATAGTTTGGTTGATGTGTCAAAAGGGGAATACAGAGATGAGAAGAGTTAACTTCATACCAATCATAATGAGGTGGCTCATGGCCACTGAAATGTCCAATATTCCCATCTCCATATTTCATGGTAGAAAGACATCTGATTTACGTCAATGCTGTAATTGCTCGGTAGAGTACAACTTAATTTTATAACACATAATTCATGCAAATATCCCACAACTAAATAGTTACAAACATGGACAAAGCTGTAAAATGTTAGTGAAAAATAAGGGCAGAAGGTAAGAAGAGGTATAAAGAATAGGAAATAGTAAGCAGTAGTGCGGGGAAGTGGGCAGCAGTGTATTGATTATAGGCTGCATAGAAAAGGTGGGATTAAAGCCGCTTTAAAAAACCAACAACAATGGGTCTTAGGAAAGCAAAGAGACAGTCACAGATTGATAGTGCAGAAGTAGTAGCTAAGTGTCAACTTCCAGTAAGGTAAAGGAGGAAGTGGGTGATAGGTGAAAAAGAGGCTAAGAAAATCCAGAACTGGCAGAGCAGATGGAGAAGGATGGGATTATGTAGGTATCAACAGCATGGCCATCAAAGACCTTGAAGATGAGAAGAGATTGTGAAGTGGAAGATGTAGTTTTGTTTGCATGCAGGGATGACAAGTGAATGGAGGACCTTTGAATAGCTATAGCAGATGGAGTTACATTTATCAAGAGGTTAACTGTCAAACACATGACTTTAGTAATTCAGCAGAGTAAGTGTTGAGGTAGGGCAGATGTGAGCTATGTGTGGGAGCTGATATTACACAGACGTGCAAAGTATAGAAATGTGAGGTACAAAAAGGAACTCAAGGTCAAAGATGACTACAAAATTACTCTGACTTTGGAAAAAAATCTGATTTGAGAAAACAATATTAGAGATGTAGATATGACATCTCTTGCAAGTGAGAGAAAATCTGCTTTGATGATGTTTAACTGAAGAAAGTGAAGACATAGCCAGGTGTTGATGTGTTCATGACAGATAAAGAGGAAACAAAGAGAGGGGACAGCTAAAGATTTAAAGGAAAAACAGAGCTGGGTGTCATCAGCACAAAAGTGGTGGTTGAGATTAAATTGTGAAATTATGTGATGAAGTAGGAGGAAGTAGCTAATGAAGGACAGAGAGCTGCAAACAGAACCTTGGGTGACCCTCAGAAACAAAGATTATAATTTAAAGAAATATAGGATATGACTAAACAAATGGGGGAAATGAGACAGCATAATGTGATTCATAGCGTGAAACACTGCACTGAGATCAAAAGGTTTCAGAGACAGCCATGGTCAGCAGAAACGAGGAAGTCATTGACTAACTTGTGGAAGGCAGCACTTGTAGAAATTTTAAAAGCTAAGACTGGTATGGATCTAAGATTTTATATGGGGGAGGGTGAAAGTGGTTAATGAGAGAACTTGCTAGAAAAAATATTTGATTTAGATGACAAAAATACTTTGGATATGGAATCATAATTGTTGAAGTTGGTATGGTCAGTGACGGATTTCTGGAGAAATAGTGGCCCGCTTCATTGCAGCTAGGTAAGGGACTGGTGAGGGCAGTCTCCAGAGTAGGAAGGCAGAGTATAAGCTACGTTGCATCTTGATTGGGTGTGAAAGTGGGAAGGAACAATGACATGAGTATAGGGTCTAACTTTTTGACAAAGGAGATGGTAGAGAGGGTTTGCATGCTGGAGATCTGAGGGAAATGAGGAATTTGGAACAGAAGGGATAGTAGAATTGGTGGCTAAAATGTTGTCATGGACTGATGCAGTTATGGAGTGTAAGAAAGTGACAAATTCTTTAGAGTGGGTGATGAGCAAAGAGAGAGCTTACGTCAGGGAAGGAGTTAAATGCCAGTGTTAAGGAATGAACATGAATCTCCCCTTCTCTTGGAGATTACGGTACGATAAAATATTGTCCTTGCAGATCAAAGGCAGGTCTGGAAACAGGCTAGGTGCTTTTTCCAATTTTCTTAATGAACAGTTAGTGTGGAACTTGTCTAGTGAGGTGAAAATAACAGTAAACACTGGATTGGCAACAAATGATGCTTTGAAAACAAAATTTTGCACTAGCTTTTAATTGACCAAAATTGTTTATACAAACGTTAGTAGAAATCCCTGGGGTGTCTATATCCATTTTATTTACTTTATTACATTTCTCTGTATTTTCTATGCCTTTGGGTCAATAAAAGTCACTGATAAGGTTAAAAAGATGTACTTTTCCTTATTCTTAACTCATAGATATTAGTGATTTTCCTGGGTGCTAGTAATGGGAATAAATAAAAACACACCTGGTATGATCACCTGTCATAGGTTCTGCTCAAATAAAAAGCTTTTTATTATTATGATTTCTCATCAAAGCTACAGAAAGTTAACATGACAAGGCACACACCACCTTTGCATATCCACAAATTCCATGGCAAAATCATATTCAAAAGCTGCCTTTTCAGACATGGTGAATTGTTTGAAATCATATGTAACAGTTGTGAGCAGTTTGATTGTTTACCCAGCCTTTTGAAGCCATGTGATTTGTGCTGTAAAGCTAATGCTGGCAATAAAGAACCCGGTGCCTATCTGTTAATCAGGTTGAAGATGGCAGATGTTTCACATCAAGAGGATTTAAGAATCAACCACAGGGAAGGCAGGGAAGAGAAAGGAAAATTCTATTGTTTGTCACAGGTTAAAATTAGTTGTTTTAAACTATAGTAATGAAGATTTTAATGTACACCCGAATTGCTAATGGCGAATACAGTGTTTCAGTGATGAAGCACTGATATTATCAAAGTCAAGATGCACTGCATGCCTTGAATACCTTTCTAATTCCTTTGCTTTTGGAAGTCTTCAGCATGTTGGTGAGATTTACAGTGTCCTTATTTGTTGTTATAGCCTTACAATTGGCACCAAATACTTTGGCTCTTTTTCCTATGTTTCTACAAAGATAATGTACAGTAGATATTGTCTTCCTGCCATTAATGGTAATTGTCTTTTAATTTATAGCAAGAAGTGTATAAGATTTATTCTAAGTGTTTCTTTATTTTTCTAACCGGGCTTGACTGATGTAACATGGTACCCAATAAAGGGAGCAAGTGGGAGAAAGGAAGGAGATGAAACTTTCAGCTTCTAACAAAATAGTGATAATACAGATCTTGTACCTAAAATGCTTTTCCCCAGGCCCCAAACCAGACATATGATTTCTCTGTATGGAGAAGAGAGACATCTGATAAATTACAGAGCTAGGTGACAAATTGTGGAATCATGTCATAATGAAAGTCTTGTGCACCTTTGACCACTTCACCTGCACAGTGCCCTCCAATCCATCGCCTTTGGGACTTATTCTAACCTTCCAAAATCTTGGACAGCTTCAGCCAGTTGCCACTTATTTTAAACCAACCTGCTCCAGAAGTATTTTCTCTCCTGTCTCTTACCAGAATAATTATACTTGCCCAAGGTCTAGGATGCGTAAGTCTTTTCCTGCCCTAGTGGCAGATTTCTTCTACATATACATTTTGTGCCTTCTTAGTGTGAGAGAGCCGATTTTCTACCATTGAGAAACATAGGGTGCCAGCTGCCCAACGAGACCCATCTGTCTAGTCCTGGAAGGCCTCAGAATTACAGATTTTAAATCCGTTCATTTTTGGATATTTTAAAAAGGGTTTTATGGTTCCCTCTGAGTCCTGTAAAGTTGAACTCCTGATAACAAAGGCACCTGGCTTTACAGATGTGGGGAAATGAAAAATGGTTCCAATAAAAGCATTAAAAACTCAACAAAAGTTTCCTAAGATGTTTTTAAATAACATACAGATTTGTTTACTCATAAGTAATGCAGTCATCCCACTCTCATGCAGATGAAACTTTACACTGTAGCATACCATCTCACATTCACCATGTATTCCCCATACGGAAGAGTAAAATATGGAATTTTAAGCATGGCAGAATTTGATTGTTTTATCAATGTTTATTTTAAGCATTTTTTATTTACTTCAGTTTTCACAGTTGTGCAAAATTATGGGTTATAAGTATTTATTTCAATTTTTATTCATTTAAATTTTTCATAGCTGTGGAAATTATGTGGGAAAGTCAGACAATTATTTAATGACAGAGGACACTGGGAATCAAAAAAGTTAAAGCTGTGTAACCATTAAAATACAAATTGTTACCATCATAGGTCAAAATACACAAAGTCAGATTCCTTAAATCAAATTCTAATAAATCCTCAAGCAACATATTTCTTAATTTGCCTTTCTGAACATTTTGATTATCAACGGAAATATTTTTCCATTGGTTTCTGTGTGTGTACGGTGAAATCAATGTTTACTGACATTTGCTGATAAACATCTATTCCTTCCACACCTATTATATTCTCTTTTTGTGTTAAATATAGATTGCAAATATACAGGATTTCCATACACAAATACAGAATATATTTTATAGTTAAAATAAAAATATAATCAGTTTAATCACTAAATAAATTTACAACATCTGGCTACACATATGATGTATACTCCATATTCTATATAATTTAATGAAAATTATGCCACAAATAAGATTATGAATTACTACAGATTATTATCTGCACATTTAAAATCTTTTTCTTGCCTTATATACTACATGGGATCATCTATTTAAACAAAGATCTAAGTATATTTATTTTGTTTTGGTGTATTGTAATGTCTTAGTAAAGATGGTGCTAATAGGTACTGTAGTTGAATACATGGGCAATTATTTTCAAACAGCTGGAAACTTTTTAAGGCTTGTTTTTCTGCTCTGTGAGATATTACTAGGTAGCTCTTCTTCAATGATGGATTGTGTGGCCCTAGTTTAGGACTACCTATTTTTGCAATCTCCTTTTTCTCATAGTTAACTTGGACCACACAACTATCAGGTTCCACACAGGAGCCTCACTATTTGGCAAATTATTTGCCTTTGTTGCATTCATTTTTGTTTATAAAATACTAATTACCTCTTTTATTGTTTGAAGAGATTAAAAGTTAATAGGAGAAACTAAATAAACAGAATGCCATTCTGCACAAACTATATAAGCTGGTAATTAATTTCTGGCCTCCTCTGAGCTAATTAACTCATATAAAGAAATGAAGTTAATGAACCATAATTCTAGTCATACAAGTGTAGATACAAGCAGTTTGACTTAATGAATTAATAAGATATTTCCTTTCTTAGAGGTTTTTCAATTGTGTTCCTAGTCTGTACGCCTCCTTAATGTGTCTTTCTGGTTAAAATATTTAATAAATGGCAGAGCAACCTGGAGATGGGACTTAGCACATTTCACTGTTACACAGGAGACTTGGGTTGCAGAGCAAATATGGGATTCCAGCTCAGAGTTGTTTTACTGCAACATGAGGGGGACACTGTAAGCACCTTTTGACCTGCAAAGTGACTATTGCCAATAATGCAGTTAACTTTATCTGGGTAAGAAGACAAATAAAATGAAGCAACATTCTAGTTATGTGCCTGAGTGAAAGGATCAATCACAACATCAAAACCCATTTTTGTCACATCATTAGATAAGCATTCTGTAATCAAAACTTCCGAGGGGTGAAGTTGTTGGAATAAAAGAATCCAACTTTTCTATGATTATTAGTTAACTGCTTTTTTTAAAAAATACAATCATGTGACCCATGCTTCCGGGTTTCAGTTGGGATTAAAATGATTATTAGAGATCCCAAACAAATGCAAGGCCCTACTGTGCGAAGTGCTGTACAAAAGAAAAAGTCCTGGCCCTCGATGGTTTACAGTCTAACAGGAGGAATACCTAGAGAAATGCCATTCTCTAGAGGTCTGATTTACCAGCCGCTCTGCATGTGGACTCTCATCTGAAGTCAGTAAGTCTTCCACAGGGGCAGAGTTGGGCCCTATGTATTTATGCCTTGTGAAAAACAACAGAGAATGGGAAATCTTGTGGGGGAAATACGTTCCGTTGAGCTTTCCAGGCTACATTTGCATACTTTCTGGATGATGATCTGAAGCGTTCAGGATTTAGCTGGACCAAACCTGTGACTCTTTCAATCTTTGCCTACAGCTAATCGAGCCCTAAAGGATTCTCACTAAGTACTTCCCCCTCTAAAAGAACTTCTTGATATAGCTATGAAATTAGGTTCCATGGCACAGGCGCCGGCTTCCAAATTTCCCCTGAGGTGCTCCCCCAGCTCAACCCCATGCCCTGTCCCCACCCTATCCCTACCCTCAAGCCCCCATCCCCACCCCACCTCTTCCCCTCCTCTTCCTGCCCAGTTCTGCCCCCTCCCTGAGTGCGCCCCGCTCCTCTCCCTCCCTCTCAGCACCTCCTGCACACTGTGGAACAGCAGATGGTGGTGGGTGGGAGACGGTGGGAGGGAGGGGAAGAAGCTGATCAGCAGGACCACTAGCGGGCAGGAGGCACTGGGGAGGAAGTGGGGGAGTTTGGCTGCCAGTGGGTGCTAAGCATCCACTGATTTTTTTTCATTGGTGCTCCAACCCTGGAGCATCCATCGAGTTGGTGCCCATGCTCCATGGGCCAAGTCCTAAGGTCCTTTATCAATTTTTATTCAGTCCTTACTTAAAACAAAACCTACCCCCAAAAACCTTTCTTTGAAGTCAGTGAACCACATTCTTTTCTCTCTTCAGCATAAATCAGGAATAATTCCATTGGAATCTGTTAAATTATACTATTGTAAAACTGATATGATTGACAGAAAAATTGAGCCCAATGAGTGGTTTGCCTGTCTAAGGGTTTGCACCCATGTTATGTAATATACAGTGTTTAACTATTTAAGACAAAAATGTATATCAACATTATATTTAGAATTAGATTAGCAGTAAGGGAAAGCTTTTATGTTCATGTTTAAAATACGTTTTGAAACATACACAGAACTTTTATTTATGAACTTCCTTTAACAAATTAGCCTTAAAACATACAGACTATGACTTTAATGATGTCCAAATACCATTGTGATGGGCTCAGTAGTCAGTAGAAGTACCTGAAAAGAGTAGAATGAGCTTGAATGGAGCTCAAGTCTAGGCTGTATTTATCCCTTTAATGGACAAGTACAAAAACATTTGTTTAGTCCTTAGGGTGAAATCCTGGCTCCATTCAAGTCAACGGATGTTTTTCCATTGACTTCAATGGACCAGGATTTCCCTTAGTGATTTCACAGAAGAAACTAAAATAAGGGATAGAAAACCCTACAACACAGCCCTGGTGCATATATGCCTGGCCCTGTAATCGTTTAGATGAAAATGTCTCTCATCCTATCATTTTTAAACATGTAATTTACGTAAGTGTCAGAATCCTCTGTTACAGACCTTTGACCTTGAATTGTGACCAGGTGATCAATTTTATTTTCTCCCTCTGTCTGAAAGCATGGCTGACACAGCCTTTGAAATATATTTTATCTTCATTTAGTAAATTTCATTTATCTATCTCCATTATTTACTCAGATGCTAACAGGACATCCTTTCTGGGCTATTTGTTTCTAATTGGTGAGGTGGACATACATAAACATCCAGCAGTCTCCGAAGTAAACAGTTCCTGGCTCCCGATAGACTGTACGTAAAATGGCTATATTTATTCTTATTTTTTTTAAATTAAAAAAACCCCTCTTCTAGGGGCATGACAAAACTTTTTAATGAAAGAAATGACTGACTGGTACCAGCCTGCAATCTAATTAAAAAGCAAGTGTCCAATAAACCTGTTTCAAAGCAATTGGTCAATACAAAAACCATTTAAGAAACTGTAAGCATGATAAAACATCATATATAGGGTTCTGCTCATACCAGAAAGTCATTTTATTTTTTCTGAGTCCACAGTGATTCCCCTGGACTGACTGTTTTGGAGCATAATCCTGATTCAGCAGCCAAATATTTTGTCTCTCTGAATCCACAGATAACAGATTCACAGCACTGGCAATATCACATGAAGTTCTGCCACTGTACATACCTATCTGTAAAAGTGGATCACAGAGGAAATATCACTCCACAGAACAGGCTGAGATGGGGTGATATTCACTCCTAGACATCAGCATTTATATACTACTTAAGCCTATTTCTGGGGCCCAATGCTAGACAGCCATGAATTTCACCTGCTGTGAATTTTACGCATATGGAATGTGGGTATCCATATTTGGAGGAAATTCACTTGAGGCAGTAGTCTAGCAGGAGATCACTCTTAGTAGGTAACAGGCAAGTTGATTTTTTATGCTTGATTTCTTGTAACAGGACTTAGGAGCTCTAGATCCTAGTGGTCGTACTTGTAACCCTTCGTATGAACTTTGTACACTCCTTCAGGTCATAACTAGTGTTTTTACAACTGGTGCCTATTGACACTGACTACATGAAGGAATTATGCCATCCCTTACATGTGGCTTTATGTGCATTCTCATTCTTAGTTCATTCTCTTTGAACTATCATATCATTACTAACTCAAAACCATTTATTTTCCCAAACCAAACAAAGGCTTCAGTGTTCCATGCAAAGTCCCAGGAGATGGATGCTGCTCCCCTCATTGATGACACACACACAAAGGAAAAAAAAGCTTGAAAGCTCAAACTTCAGCAAATGTTTACCTTTGATTATAAACCAGTTATGGAATATTTTGCGTTCCAAAAGTGAATGTTACATTGGAAAAGTTTTGTAACCTTGATTACAGGTCGGGAAAATGTGTCATGTTATCAAAAGTTTAGTTAAAATGTTTTCTAAACATGACACAGACCTTAGTGCAGACAAGTATAAACATGTTTAAAAACATGTTAGCTGATCATGGTGAACTCTAAGGGATTAACTCTAAACCATTAACTCTGTGGCACTAAATACAAATTTTAAGGGCTTTTATCTTTTAAATAACAACCAGATGAGACTTTTTAAACATAACTGTCCTTGTCCATATTGGGAGAAAGGTTAGTTAACATATATTAAAAACAGACCTATCTTAACTAGAATGTCAAAATCCTAGTGTAGGTAAGGCAGTTGTTCTAACACATGTTAACTGGTCAAGGTAAACCCTAGTATCCTCTCTAGGGACTACCTTAGTCAGCTAGCATATGTGAAAACTACATTTGCCTTACCTACATTAAGATTTCAACATGTTATTTAACCAATGTTAAAATGAAACCTTTTTTTTTCTATTTTAGACAAAGCTACTAAGGACTAAGTTATGTTTAACATTGCATCAGTTAACCCCTGTTAGTTAACTAGCATTTTCCCTGTATAGATAACCCAAAGGGGTGGGATAAACTAGTAACAACCTTTTCCTAACATTCACAGTCAACATAATTCCTTTACGTTTCTCTTTACTTACAAGGCTATGTTTTGTCTATCTAGTTCTTCCACTGATAGGTTCTTGATTGTTTGGTAAGTAAAAAGAGCCATTTATTATTTTATGGGGGTTCTCCTCTTTCCTTTTTCTCTCACAGTCATTCTGGTAACCTGATAAACAACAAGTATGAGTACTGTCTGGGCACTTTCTTCTACATGTCTCCTCAGATATCATATAATGGATGCAGTATAAAACTCTAGAGAGAATAAAACAGAACATGGTAAAATGTTCCTTAATGAAAAAATCAGTACAAAGCATCACTTTGGGGTTTCATCCACTTGTCTCAAAAAGTTTTTTAAAAAGAAGCAAGCTATTAAAAGGTGGCCTTTGGGGACTGTGTCACTTCCCTCTCCTCATGGATGTTTGCGTGTTCAGGAGAGAAAGAGAGAGAGATTGCGATTCAAATTTCCATCATGCTGCTTGGTCCATGCTCCTGTCCACTCTGCTTTCAGTCTCTCGAACTCAGTTACCCATCTGTCCTTAGATTTTGCTCATCCACATGTGTGTGCACGCACACATCAGCTTTCAGTGCAAAATCAGGGCCACTAGGAGCTCACTGTGATTTTTTCCTTGCAATTTCTTACCTCCATAATCTACCTACATTAGAAATCTTTAATACATAGTATCCCACCAGCTCAGGAATTTTGGCATGGGTGTACAGTTTTCAAATTTATGGCCACCGTGCTTCATAGTAACATAAAGTCTTAATGGGGCATTTCATTTAGACTCACAATGATGGGGAGCAATCTGTCCAGCAGAAGGCAAATAACTAAAAGCTTGCATTTCTCACTAGGGCTCAAACAATGCTAGAGATCCATTTGTTGCCAATCTAAATATAAAGCAATGGTTATGCCCATTATTAGGACATAGTTTTAGCTAAATAAACTGCTGCTAGGAGATAGCTTTAGTGACATAAACATATTAATGCTAAGATATAAATCACAGGGTCCTTCCGCAATTTTCATTATCTTCCTCTGAGGATTTACAGTGCTATAAATGAGATTCTATAAGAAACACATCATATATAACATTTCCAAGTACAATGTTAAGAATACAATGAGTAACACTGCTATTTTTATAACTATATTTTAATTAGAGTATAACAAATCTGCTATTTTGATCTTTTTTTGGTCAATTTTTTAATAAATTGCACTTGTTGCATTAATACACATTTTTTGCTGTGAGTAATAGCAAACTGTTTCTTAAATTAGAGAAAGAAAAAAATTGAATTCTTAAGCAGATAAAAAAGGCTTAAATACATCATGATTAAACCATATGTCTTGTACAATCATCTCTTAAGTACTATAAGTCTTTACAGATGTACTGACCTCTTGGATTCCAGAGCACAAATGAATCCTGTTGCAACTGTGATATATTAATATTTGTCAAAGTCCTCCAAATTGAAAAGATTTTCTTTTTCTAGTATGTGACTTAGTTGAAAATTAAAGTTCTTGTACAAACAGAACTGACATTTTCTTGTCATCTTCTATTTTTCCTGATTTTTCCCCATCTGATAATATTCATTATGTGTGTTGTATGATAAAATGGGTGAAGCATTCATAGTAGTTTGAAAATATTCAACATTTCTTTGCACTGTTTGGGTATGTATTTGTAAGGGAGTTTCTTTGCATGTTAAAGGCCAGATCATCAGATGCACTGGACTTATGTGTGGCAGAATTGAGAGATGTGGGTGGGTTAAGTGATTTTTATGTCACCTTTATACTTCCCTCTTCATTGTCCTAATCGGGGTTACTTCAGCCCCAGCGCAATTAAATCAGCCTTCAGGTGGTCTTTGTCTCAGACACTGTAGATGCAGTTGTTCGTCTTTAGAACATTCATCGTTTGCCTTTGTTTGTCCCTCTTCTTTTTTTGTATGCTCTGCTTGCAGTGCTTGCCGTCACTCCTCTTCTTTTCTTTCTTCACTTTGATCAGCAGTGAAATAGTGAACACTATTGTCATCTACATTCTTGTTGGGCTTCAGAGTTAACATATACTTTAGATGAATAAGGAAAATGTCACATCACTATGGGCTCCTGTTTCAAGCTGTCTGCAAACACAGGCAGCTATACCTCTATTTAGCCTTCAAATGCTGGACTACATGTATCTCTGAAATGCAGATTTTTTAAAATTAAAGTGGGGTTCTTTTTTGTTTTAAAAAAAGCTCACCAATCATAAGAATGGCTATACTGGGTCAGTCAAAAGGTCCATCTAGCCCAATATGCTGTCTTCTGATAATGGACAATGCAAGGTGCTCCAGAGGGAATGAACAGAATAGGTAATCATCAAGTGAGCCATCTCCTGTTGCCCGTTCCCAGCTTATGGCAAACAGAGGCTAGGGGACACCATTCCTGCCCATCCTAGCTAATAGCCAGTGATGGACCTCTCCACAAAACAGCTCAAATCAATCTCTGATTATGAACTCTTCTGAAGTCCAGGTGGCCAAGATGGATAAGGAAAGCTTGAATCTTCCAGAGAAATGGAAGTAATTCAAATAGCATGCTGAGTTCCTTTTCAAGGATTTCCTGAAATCCGTAGATGAGGGAGAATATGGTCAACTCAGTATGACCAATTCCAAATGATCAAAAAGCATGAGACAGACCCCACAAAATAATGAGATTTTATCAAAAATAATAAATGTGGGGTCTTTTTATGTGATGTCTGGGTTTTGAGCTTTTTAGGGTTCACATGTTCCACTTTCTTTGCTTACCTTAGACCTTAGTCCATCCCATGCCTTGCTGTACATTGAGCTACCCACATTTGCCATCCTTGCCTGTCAACTGTTCTTCTCTCCAAATCTTCCCATTTCATGTTGAGGTGCTTGATGTCATTTAGAACTGTTCATTTCCATGTTATTCGCAGTCTTCCTCTCTTTCTTCTTGTGTTTTCTGGCTTCCATTCAAGGGCGATATTTGGTAAGCGTTCTTTTTCCATTCTCAGCACATGTCCCAGCCACTGATGTCTTCTTTTGTAGATTATTTGTGAGACGGTAAATTGTCCCGTAATTTTTCTGTCTTCTTCATTCATCTTCCTATCTCTATATTTTATTCCCAATATTCTTCTCAGACATTTGTGATGAAATGCATCCAGCTTTTCGGATCTTTCTTGATAAGTTGCCATGTCTCACTGCTATACGTTGTGATGGTGATAACAGTTGTTTTGTACACATTCAGTTTTGTCTTCAGGGAGATGTTTTTGAGTTGCCAGATGTTTTTGAGTCTTCCAAATGCAGTGTTTGCCTTCCCAATTCTTCTTCTTTCCTCAGAACTAGTATCATCTTGACTGATGGTACTTCCAAGATACATAAAATTGTCCACCTTCTCCAGTTTCTCCTCTTCAGTTTTGATTTATGTCCCTATAGTCTCCATTAACATGACTTTACATTTCTTTTCATTAGCAGCAAAGAGTCCTGTGGCACCTTATAGTCTAACAGATGTACTGGAGCATAAGCTTTCGTGGGTGAATACCCACTTCATCATATGCATGTAGTGGAAATTTCCAGAGGCAGGTATAAATATGCAAGCAAGAATCAGGCTAGGGGTAACGAGGTTAGTTCAATCAGGGTGGATGAGGCCCACCTCCAGCAGTTGAGGTATGAACACCCAGGGAGGAGATCCTGACTAACATGGCTACCCCTCTGATGCTTGATTTCTTTGCATTGTATCTCAAACCTATCTTCTCCATTACTTCTTTTACTTGGTTTGTGCATTTTTGTAGTCTGTTGGCATCTTCACTGATAAGAGCAATGTCATCAGCAAAGTCTAGATCAAATAGCCTTTAATTGTTCCATTTTAGGAACATACCATATGTATCACTGTTGTGTTGTTTTAATCCATAGTCAATGACTAGCATAAACAAAAAAGGAGACAGGACACACCCTTGCCTTATACCTGTCTTGATGCTGAATGGCTTACTCAATCCATTTTCCATTTTAATGCAGCATTTTGAGTTGGCGTAGAATGTTTTCATAATGTTAATTAATTTTGTTGGAATTCCATATTGTTCCACAATTTTCCATGTTTCTTTGCAGCCTTTTTTAAATACTGAAAATTGCGATGTTCATGTGACTCCAACAGTGGGGGCTTTAAGAAAAATACTAAATATCATGTGACCCAGGTTAAAATAGTGAGACCTGGCAACACTATAATACATGGATAGATTTTCAAAAGGACATAAGCTCTGAGGGCTATAACAGGGTGCAGGGCCTTTGGGGTACATGCAGCCTGCCAGGCATGTTACAGGGATATGCCCCCTTTAAATGAGAGGATGCTGGGAAATGTAGTTATAACTGGAAGTTTTCAGATGGCTAACTGTGGAAACCATATAAAGTACTGCTGTAGGTACAGTTTGCAGACACCAGGGATTGAGGAAGTTCTGGTGTGTGGCTGAAAGACAGTGGCCTATATGAGGGTATATTGGAGTTGATGGATATGTCAACCCAAAAGCTAATTCAATATATTTCTACAAATTCTGTAAGAAAGTTTCTAATAGAGTTAAAGGAGCAAGCTACAGATTGTGAATTTAGTGACGTAATTGAAATGATTCAAGAAAGGATAGTGTTTTGCATTGATTCACCTAAGTCTATGAAAATGTGATTGATTTATATTAAGCAGTGGACATTGCCAGAATACATGAAATGGCAAAGACCGGCTAAATTATATATCTATGGAGGAGACCATGTACAGAGTAGCAAAGTCACATTATTTCAGACAACCACAAAAATATATGGTTTTCATATTCATACAAGCTGGCAGGGGGTAAATGTAAATGGTGAGAGAAAACCTTTGGATGGCATAGGATAATGTAAATTCCAGATAAATGTTCAGAAAATGGACATACATGTCATATATATATTGTGACAAAGTTCCTGCTCTACCTTGGTGGGTCTTGCGCTTATTGGCAGACTTGCTCACCTTGGAGCTTCACAGCAGCCCTCAGCCTGGCCGTTTTTCTAAATTCACAGTCCAGGTCGACTCCTCCTGTGTCTGACCAGGAGTTGGGAGGATTTGGGGGGAACCCGGGCCCTCCCTCTACTCCGGGTTCCAGCACAGGGCCCTGTGGAATGCAGCTGTCTAGGGTGCCTCCTGGAACAGCTGTGCGACAGCTACAGCTCCCTGGGCTACTTCCCCATGGCCTCCTCCCAACACCTTCTTTATCCTCACTATAGGACCTTCCTTCTGGTGTCCAATTATGCTTGTACACGTCAGTCCTCCAACAGTCCACGTTCTCGCTCCCAACTCCTCATACGCACCCCACAAACTGAAATGAACTCCTTTTTAAAACCCAGGTGCCCTGATTAGCTGGCCTTAATTGATTCTAGCAGCTTCTTGATTGGCTGCAGGTGTTCTAATCAGCCTGTCTTAATTGTCTCCAGAAGGTTCCTGATTGTTCTGGAACTTTCCCTGTTGCCTTACCCGGGGAAAAGGGACCTACTTAGCCTGGGGCTAATATATCTGCCTTCTATTACTCTCCTATAGCCATCTAGCCCGACCCTGTCACAAAATATATATATATATATATATATAAGTTAAGTTTAGAAGATCTTATTATATATTATTCATGCTTTGTGTGTATATAATAAGATCTTCTAAACTTACCACAGTATGCATCCGATGAAGTGAGCTGTAGCTCACGAAAGCTTATGCTCAAATAAATTGGTTAGTCTCTAAGGTGCCACAAGTACTCCTTTTCTTTTTGTGGCTTTGCTGATATACATGAAACCAGAACAAGACAATCAAGCAAGATTATGACTAGATGTCCACATATGATGGTGTAACAAATATGATACTATCCAGTTTTTCTGAATTCCAGTTCTGGGTACTGGCAGGTAAAACTGAATAAAGACAATTTATTTGCTCACCACATTTAATATATGACGAGGGAAATACAGATTCACCTCTTTAACTTAAGACATTCATTCAGCCCAAAGAAAATGGATGAAAGATATGATAGGATATATATGGTTGCAGCCATTGTGTTTGCTTTATTGGTGCTTGGAGCAACCATGGAAGAATATGATAGCAATTTGCATGCCACCTTCCGGAGATATATATAAAAAAATGTGTCAAGTTAAATCTGGGCAAATGCATCATCTAGACAACTGTAATGAAACATTTTAGTAACATTCCTTCAGTGGAGATGATCAACCCTGATTCTGCAAACATAGCAGCTATCATTGAGATGAAGTCAACAGAAAACTGTGTTTCTCAAGAAAATATACTAGTGTTAGAAGTTTATCTTGCCAGAGTTATGCCCCACCTTGCAGACATTTTGACACCACTAAGGGATCTCCTACAGAAAGACTGAGAGTTATAGTGAGATAACCAGCAGAATTCTACCTTTACCAAAATGAAACAACTGGCCATAAAAGCACATTGTAATACCTTTTAATTCATATAACAGTAACAGTTCAGATAGCAGTATCATATCAAAGTCTTGGGACTGTATGACAGAAAAGAGGACAATTTATGTATCCAGTTTTCTTACATTCACAGAAATAAACTCTGCAGTTTGAAAAAGAAATGTGTGCAATTATGTTCAGCTTTTCACTTCCACCAGTGCATTCCTGGCAATGGAGTAACAATAGAGTCTGTGGGCACAGTCATTAAATATGCACTTGTGGTAACACTGCCAAAGCCATGAAGAATGCCATTTCATTTGAAGCATATCATGCACAGAGTAGGAAAGAACACACCAGTTATTAATACCTTAACTTAAGCAGATTGCTTCTGGTTGAGCACAACAATATGAAGGAGTCATTTGAGGTCCATATTCGTTTAATTTTGTTTAGTTCACCTGTGTCAGCAACTAAACATAATCCCCAGTTATTAACACTGGTGGTTAGTCAGAAGCAAAATATTTGTATCCACTAGAAGAAATGAGTGTTAGATTTCTAATATTTAAAAGTGAAAGACTTTTATTTCCAGCCATGGAGATCACAAATGAGAAAGATTTCTGCATTAGGGACACAAGTGCATGGGACTTGCTGGTTTGGACTGGTATGAAGGCATTAATCAAAAAACATATCTTCCAGTCTGGCTATTACAATAGGAACACTTAAAGCTTCACCTATACTCCATTAGGTGCATTAGTTTTCAGAGAGGATCCTGTTTTGTTTAGGGTAAACTGATCATACGGAGAGGTTATCTGGTACAGACAGTCAACAGAGAAATGTTTAGATATAAACACCATTTGTACAGAACATGGGAAATTAATCCATTTGGTTCTCAATAAGACTCAACAACTTTTATTTATAGACCAGATGACAATTTTGGTCAATGGGATGATTTAAAAACCACACCTAAAGCACTATTGGCAAAGTCCACTGAGAAACCAAAACCACTAACTATTGTTATGTTGCACATGCTGGGATTGTGGCTGGCATTTGTGCAGAAGTTGAAGGGAAGGCTCCCTGTGCCCTCTTCCCCACATTTCTGCACTCATTCAGGGCCAGTCCTTAACTTACCTAGGTCTTTCACCATTGTTCAGGAAGAAGATTTGTAACAGCATGTCAACAGCACCTTCGATGTAGAACTAGGAAAATTTACTAACAATAAAATGAAGAATTAATATTGTGATTGTGATACCCTTAAATAAAATGTAGTACCAGATTAATTAAATATTTAGTGCCAAAAGTTGTCCAGAAATGAAAACATACATTTCCTAGCCCTCCTTTAACCCATCTCTATCTCATACATACTCCCTTTCCTTCATGTCCAACCCCACACAAACATTCTTCCTGTCACCAACCCTCCATGCTCTAAAGTCCTCCTGACCTTCTCTTGCACCATTGTCTGGGTACACCGCAAGAAGGACAGACTTGTTATAGGTTTTAATCAGAGTGCAACTTTATTATATAGATGTCTGGGACTACCTGGCAGATAAAGTGTACAGTGCAGGTAAATCCATGCTTATTCAAATCAATTCTCCAGGGCTTCCACCAGCCCCCCTTTGTTTCCATCCAGGTCCCCCAGCTGACCCATGGCTTGGACCTTACCATACACTACTCTCGTAAGAGGGTTAAGGAGGGCTATGAGAACGGGGGGGAGAAGGGGAGGAGAGTTTGCTCCCTGCCGTACCAATCAGAGGAGTCCCCAACCCCCTCCCCCATTCAGGTCCTTTTTCCAGTACCTCCTTTTAAGTCCTTTACCAGGCCATTTATCTGGTCACTGGCTACCTTCTCTATGGAGTACCTGCACAGAACATCGGCCACAAGGAGGTGCCAGCCATTTGCTTGGCTGCCTCCCAGGGAGGTAACAGCTCCCTGTTTTCCCGAGCTCAGCCTTCTCACTGCCCCTGGAGCCATGCCCCTGGCTTCTCCTTGCCCCGGGCTTCCTTGCTGCGTGGAACAAAGAGACTTGCCCCACTCAGGTTTTGTACCTTTATGCACATTTCTGGGGTGGGTTTGGGGGGTGAGTCATTGCTGCAAAGCTGACCACCGAGCACTTTTTTTTACAGCAGTTTCTGGTCTCCTTCCTCCCCACCCACCCCCTCCACAAATTAGAGCTGCCCTTCCTGGGTAAGCCCAGACAAACTCTGCACACTTTAGTTGTGGTGCAGTCATTTTCTATATATGCACCTTTGATCCCCTTTCTTTTCTTCTCTTCTCTCTCTCTTTCTCTCTCTCTCTCTCGCATACACCCACACCCACACACACATTTGTATTTGGATGCTCTGTTCATAAATTGTTATTTAACAATCAGAATATTTTGAATACTCATATTTTAGTTTTCAAAACCCCGGTGAAAGCAACCCCTAAAATTTTTATAAAAGTATGTTTTTGGAATGCATATCCCTAAAAATCCATGATGTTTTCTACAGTTTTGACTTTTTTAACCTTTAATAAAGACTATATAAAACAAAGTCAGAGCTATTTAGCAATGTTTTATGTAGTTATTTTTGGCACTGGGAATAAAGTCACTTGGTATGCACTGCACTGTTGTGCAGACACCAATTTGTTGTTTACTGATTTAAGCTAATTCAGCCAGTTTATAAAATGTCAGAATTTTTCCAGGGGTTATAAGATATATGTTTTTTGGAGACTTGCACAACCAGTGATAATTAGTACATTAGCCCTTGAGTTGTTTCCTTTTTGTTTCTCCAAAAGGAACAAAAACCACCTGGATGTATTAAAACAACTGGGTAATTTATATGGAAAACATACAACATACACTCACACCTCCTCCTTTGAAAATGTAAAGCTTCTGTTTCCATGCTGCCCAGGAAATGATTGATATAACTAACAAATGATAAAATGAAAACACCAGCACTTAATAATTGTATATCAAGCTAGTATCTATTAAACTGTATTACAAATTAAGGGCCTGATCTTGCAATCTTTACTCATAATATTCTTCATTTACAACCATTAATGCATAAGTGAAGGTCTATTGCACTGACTTCTCACTAAGACTCATGTTGTTAATAAGGTTTGCAGGATCACATCTTAAAACTTCCTTTTCTGACATGTTAACAAATATTTCACAGGAGAGAAATAAAAATCTTGTTCAAGTGAATTTATTGTTTAACTATGTTACTCTCCCTTTGGCATTTGAATGTGCATTCCTTTACTGGGGAAGCAAGTTATGGAGCTTGTGTTATGAAATGACGCCATAACGTTATGTGCCCTAAGTAAATTCTATCTGATAATCAAAATTGGCCGCATCATCACATAGTCATTCTTAAGAAATGAAGTTCCCAAGAATGCTCTCAAAGTTTGAGGAATCGAGTTGTTGGAAAATAAAGCTGTGAAAAATAACCAGTTTTTACTTGGCAAATACTTATTCAAAACCCAATATTTTTAATGATAATTTACAGATTAATCCAGGGCAAAATATAATAATTCCCAACAGCAAATACGAGGTGTATTATTATTGTTTTTTGTTTTGTTTTGATTATTTTAGCAATTATTTATTTAGCGATTTTTTCAGTGATGTGTCATTGATCTGGCTCAAGGGCTTATAGCATGCTCATGAGTAATCTTGTTGAATTAAACAGCTACTCACTTGACCAAAATAAGCAGGATTTGACCCCAAGTGTAAATTTGCACCATTTTTGCCATTTCTGTAGAGAAGACAATGCGGTGGAGACCATATAAATGTGAGTAGAGCTGGAAGGAAAACTTCAGATAATTAAAAACTTAAGCAAAAAATGGGGGAAAATCACTTCTCTTCATTTTATTTTTAAACAAAGATTCAAAGCAAAAATGTAAGTTTTTTTTTCTTTTTCATCCTTCTTGGGATGGAGGATATTTTTTGCAAGGATTGTTTGTGTGTATGGTTCATTATTATTACTATTATTATTATTTATTTATTATTCATTATTAGTGAAGTAGTAATTTGGTCTTTTATTTGCTGTTTTTATCTAGGTTGAGATTTTTTTTCCACAAAAAAGACTAGATCAAGGGCCAAATCCCCCCTGCCTTCCTCAAACATTCTCAGTGGTCTCAATATACTAGGTTGCTTCTATAAGGAAAAGGAAAAAGCTTCTGCCCTAAATAACATAGATGTATAATGAATACAGTTTAGAGAGAGAGAGTAAAAAAGTCCATGTACTGTTAAAATATGTCAAAAGCCTTGGTATCAAATGAAAAAATTCTTAAAAAAAACAAAACAGAGTAGATTGAAAACTTCTAAATGCCTCCTAAGGGTGGGGGAAATATTATTACTGCTATATTTGATAGCGGAGTAAAATAAATCGCTTTATCATCATGGCAAAGGAGGACAGGTAATTTGAAGCCCGTTTTTTCAGATTGCACATGCTAAACTGTGCACGCACTTTTTGCGTTCCCATCTTGCACATATACAAACTCCAGAGCACACATGTGACTATGATTTGATTGTGCCTATATAGGTTTGTGTGTGCAAAAATATTCTTAATTTAGCCGGTGTGGCTGAGTTAATGCAGTAGCTTTCTCTGTTCATACAGGAGAAAACGTCTTTTCTCATTCAAAACTGCTATTAGTGTCAACACTTATTTTGTGGCAGGATTTGTCCATAACCCTATAGGGGTCATAGAAACAATAAAGAAAATCCTCATAAAATTATACACATTCAAAGATCCAAGGGCTGAACATAAGTATCCTTTTTTTTTAAAGGAAAGTATTTCTCTTAATTAAACCATGAAGTATATTGTTCTAGCCAAATGTTCTACATAATCAAGTCTCGAGCAAGGCACCATTCTATAGTGTCTATGTGTGTAACTATTTCATGCTGGTTGGAACGTGAATTTCACTTTAACCCAGCCTTTGTAAAATTATCATGAAAAATATACCAGGTGAGATATTCTGCTCCCTAGGACTTAAAGTAATGCTATTTGGCTCTCCCATCCCAAAGAAAGAGCATAGTGTAGAATTTTGCCCTAACTCCTAGCCTAATCCAAAGTGCCCTGAAGTCAGTCATGCCCTATAATAAGATCACTGTGACATATCACAGCCATTATCACGACCCACTGTAATCCAGTGGTTACATCTCTAACAAAAGAGCTTTTGGCTGCTCCTCCTGGACCTTGAAGGTTTTTGTCCTACTCTCTGTTGGTTTTACATTCTGCCCCTCCCAAACCCTAAACAGACTAGAATTAAGAAGGCCTTTTGGTAGCTGCTCAATATCACTTCCACTATTGATGAGTGGAAGGAAAGAATCTAGTGGAAAAAAGGGAACACAGACAGCAGAGGTTGCTCGTCATCCCCCCGACATGGCCCACAACTCTATATGAAAGCAGATAACAAGAACGGCAGTGTAAAACTGCCTGACTTTTATTTCTGTCTTTCCAAGCTATTGGCTCCTTCCCTAATAATCGGGATTTATTACTGGGCCCATCTGCTGCCTCTATAAGGTCAAAAGGTAAACCACAGCCAGCGCTGATGTCACCATCAAGGTAGCTCGTAGCAAATGGACCTTGACAAGTGTACTTTTAAAAGAATATTGTGGCAAGAGCACTCTGAGCATGAAAGTCAAGCTGATAAAGAAAATAAAGTCCAAAATACTAAAAAGATGTCAGGTTTTAACCCATTAATCCAAGTGATGGAGTCCAGCTGTCACTCTTATATCTGAGCCACGGTCAGAAAGAAGAATGAGCTCCTACACCTAGTGAAATGTAATCAGGTCAATCTCTGCTGTGTGGGAAAATTCCCAGCATGTCACATTTTACAGTATTCTTAATGCTAACTCCTCAAAAGTACATACAAAATGTGGGGCTGGGAAGAGGACAGGGATGAAGTCCCTGCCATAGTGTTAGCAGTTTGTTCTCAGCATGCAGTGTTTCTGGAAGGGCTATCAATCTGATTTTGTTTCTCAGCATTTGCTTTTCACCCGCCAGTGGTGTCTGGCTCAGAGGTATTTATTTCTGTGGCTAAAAGCACATTTTCCAAGTGGAGGGGGCATCCCCCTTCCCTCACATCCTCACCCCTCCTGATTTCTAATGCCACTGTAATAAGGACCATAGTCTGCTTTCCACATTGCTTTGTGTTTTTATTCAGAGTGAAGTAAAGGGATCACGGCTAAAGTTAAACTCTCCAGATGATTTTGTTGGTATGTTTTATCAGTTTCTGGGCAGGAAACTCCTTTTCGGCTACATTTCCAGCTGAGAATAGAAAGTGAAAAGGGCAGAAAGCCTGATGTGAGATAGAGCAGTCCCTTTTCCAGTGGAGATGGAGGATTTACCTCACAGTTTGAGAACAAATTAGAAACTGACAATGTGTCAACAAAGAATTACTTGCTTTGTCTCAGCTAATGTTTCAGAGAGGTTATCTATATCCATGCAGCAACACCGCAAACAAGCAGCAGGTTGCTGACAACTGATGTAAATAGCTACAATTCCTCTACTCTCAGGGTCATACATTACTAGCATCATTTTCTTTTCTTTTTTTTTTTCCATATCAAGCAGTTGGTGGAGATAGTGCTTTGTCGTACATATATACAAATGACTTCCCAGTCAATGCAGATATAAAGCAGAATTTTTTTTCACATCTTCAAGTGCCATTCTGTCAGTGAATACCCATATTCTACAAAGACCCCAGCAATTTCTTTTTATTCTTTTTTCTTTGCGGGGGGAGAGGGAGGAGTAATGGCGATGGTAGAGATGGTTTAGCAGAAGACTGATTTAGAATAAATCTGCTTTTTAAAAAAATATTCCATTGTGCATAGAGAGAGATGACATAATATAAACATCAAAACTAGTGTTATCTAGTGACTAGAGAGGAGGATTTGGAGCAAGGAGATCTTGGTTCTAGTCTCACTTCTGCAACTGGCTCTATATGTGACCTTTGGTAAGTTCCTCTTATTACTTTCTCTCTATTATAAGGACATGATAACTTTGCCATAATACACAATATAGTTAGAATTACATGTCCTCTGTTATAGGTATCACACACACCCAAAGCTTGAAGTTAGAATTAAGGCTACGCAGTACATTTTCTATCAATTCAGTTGCAAAAAAAAAAAAAACCAGGAAATTACCAGTTAAGCCAAGATTCACCTTCACACCAGCCTCACTTCACAGACTTTACCACCAAAACATCATACTACCCAAACATATTCACAGACAGTTCAGCTCCATGACAAACTCCCTTTCGGTTCATCATATCGATATATAACCAATCCCAACGCATACATCCAATTCCTCATGATCACACTCAAATGCCCAATCTGAATTCCAACCTCAGCTGGAGTAAGACAAATTACCCGCAGACACGTGTGCAGTGGCAATGCCCAAAATGTGTTCTTTCCAGAGGAGAAAGCATGAGGCTGAAGTTGAGGCTGTGCATTAGAATGTGACTGTGAGGAATTGGATGTATGTGGGGGAGGAGGAGAGTACTGAGACATTGGCACTTGAAGGGCTCCCACACTGCTGCCAGTTGGACTAGGTGTGCGCGCACGCACGCACACACACACATACACACACCCACAGTCTCCTATCCAGCCAGTTGCTCCATCTGAGCCTTCTGTGCAGCCTGGCTCCTCAGAGTCAGAGATGGCGTGGTTGTTGTATCTGCTGAGCGTAGCTGGTTAGGCAGGCTGGCAGTACTGGTGAAAGGAAGTGCTCACAGACCTTGACGCCCCATTGGCTTTTCATTGCAGATCTGAAGGAATGTCCACACTTACGGTGGTGTGTACAGAACAGACACTGCACAACCCACTAGCGCAGCTTAAAAACAGCAATGTAGATAGTGAGACACAGCTTAGGCAAGTCCATGCCTGAACCCTAAGGAATATACGTTACATGGCTCTCTACACACCCAAACCATGGCTACACGACTGTTTTTAGCAGTATAGTGACCCGCTGCCCCTTTCCCTGCTGCAGGGAAACACTTTGGCAGTGGGGAAAGGCTCTAAGCACAGGGGGGGCAGCAGGGAAAGTTCCAGCAGCTCCCCACTGCCAGAGCCTTTTGCTGCCATGTACAGCTACACATCGCAGTGACCAGTGTGAACATGGTTTGTAGCTTCATGTGTAAAGCTTGTATTCTGTAGGCCCTCCGTAAGGGTAGATATAGCCTCAGGTTATGACAAATATGAGAAATAACTACTTTTATGTTTATGCTTAAAATTTAATAAGTGGTCTATTTCTAAGCTGTTTTGTATGTTTGTTAGTAGGGGGACTATGACTGCAGGACTGTGGAAAAGAGGTATAATTTCAGGAGGAAATTCATAAAGTGCTCATTTTAAATGTTTTCTCTGACAACTTGGGTAAATCTTTGACCACAAATATATTATTAGATTTCCCCTAAAGAGTGACTATGGAGACTAAATTTAATCATTAAAGTGTGAAATCGAAGGATTACAGTGCTGCTTGGAGTGCAACTCTCTGCTGCTGTAATTACACCATCTCAGTTGCTCAGTGTTTGTTTACTTAGGAGAGAGGTGGATTGTAAGGAAGGTGAAGAGTGTTCTATCAGTCTAAAAGCAAATAAAATAAACTGAATTTACTGCTGCTGAAAGACATCAGATTGACAATCTTGGAAGCTAGATTCTTCTCTCTATCCACAATATAGCTAGGGAATGAGCAGAACCAGTGCAATCGTTCCCCACATCACCCCACCAATGTGCCTCCGCTATGAATAGGAGGAACCACCTTTAGAGGAGGTGAGGTATTTCAGTCACTGTTTGTTTGTTTCTTGGCCTCTGCTGAGACTACAAGCATGCCAGTTGCTGATAACTCTAATGGTGTGTTTCTGATATGGAAACCTACACTCCAGAGATCAGACTCTGAGTAACAGTGTACACTATTTAATCTAAGCCACTAACTACTACCAGATATTAATGGTCTTTAGTTTATAGTGACTTCACAAGCCAGATCTCAACAAGCAGTGCAAATGGAAGTTTGAATGCTGTTCATTTTAATGGTACATAAGTAGAGAGAGACTTGACAAACTTTCAAAAAGGTTCCAGCAAACCTTTACCCTTTTCACTTGTGTTTTTCAGGTTTTTCTCCAAATCTTTATGTGGCTCCTTTGTATATTTTATAATTGTAGAAGCAGAATCTCTTAAGCCTATTTTGTCCTTTAATACAATACAGCAAAAATACCAATTCAGATAATGAGGCACAGGTGTGCCTTGAAGGCATACAGTAAAGTGTTCTTTAATGGTGAGCCCAGAGCTATTCGGCACATTTCTGTAATTGTGCTACATGAGGCAATTTCACTACAGTCAATGGCCCTACTTCTACTGCAGTGGTGTAACATGGTGCACTCTGGTGGTTGCATACTAGGCTGTAATAAATAACAAGCAGAAATTAATGGTGAGCTCAAGTAGACCATCAAAGATTTTTTAGTTCAGTCTTCTGTATGTTTGGTTGTGGTTCTTCATTTCTGCATTCTCTTTAAAGTAGCAAAATTCATGCCTCTCATATTTGTTATTCATTTTAATGGGAGGTTGGGGTTTCTTTTTTTTCTCCTTCACAATATGATATAGTGGTGAATGCCTTGAACCAATTCCAGACAATCATTTTTCAAGTAGCTTAATCATGTACCAAACTCCTGAACTGTTTTTAGCAAGTTAGCTGAATATTTATTTATATTTTTGCAACGCTGGTAGGTAGCTGGACAGGAGAGGCATGCCATTCCCACCCCATCCCCAATAAACATTGCTGAGCACTTATTACTAGCTTAGCTTAAATTTCTTACGTTGATAGGCCATTATTATTACAAACATTTCAGTTTGTCTACCAGAGTAACATAGTTTTAAACATATTAGGGAGCTATATCTGTCAATCATTTCTCTGCAAGTCAGAATTCATAAATAAATTGGCCTTTTTCCCATCTTGGAAGTGGGTGTTCAAAGCCCCAACAGTTCATAAATAAGTACTGATTTGTGCTGCAAAAGTTGTAGACAGTTTAAAAATGAAGGTTATCAATTATCCCTCATGTTTGGGTTTCTTTTAAACCTCCTTTGTCTTTCTCTAGTCTACCTCATAGCCTGGACCTCTTTGTATTTTCTTTTCCACTCCATTCGTCACTCCTTTTCTGCTTTTTCACAAAATCTCCTTTCTTGTGAGAGAGCCTGCTTCTTTGCAACTGCTACCATTCTAAAGGAACAGTCTTACTTTATCTTGGTCTCAGTCAATTCTCTGGACCTTTTTATATCACTTCTGAAAACCTATTCTTTCTTTTTTTCCCCCCTGAATCTTTTAATTCATTCGCTCTCTCTCTCTCAATCTTACTGGCTTTTTTTAATTGTTATTTATCCATCATATGATTTCTTTACAGCAATGTTTTATTTATGTCCTTTAGAGTGTGATGCTGTAAGTTTGTTATATCATACCCTGACTCGCGCATTTGACTTTATATAGCATTTGGGTGATACATTTTTTCTGATCCTCCAATAGACTTTCTGTGTATATACTCATGTTTCTGAGCAGAACCTTGTTAAAAGCATGTACTCTGATTAAGTACTTTGGCTTCCAATATATTTGTATTCCATCTAGCACAACAGAGACCTGGTCCTGATCCACCACAATACAGATGATAATGCCACATCTATAAATTAATCCCCATTATATTCAAATAGATCTTGAAAATACCAATGATTTAGTGAGCTGTATATGGAGGATTTTTGATCACCAGTATTGTATGTCAAGTGTTATAATCACCATCAAACTACTTAAAACTTTACTTAATAATTTAAACAACTTTCCTTTCACACTTTTGGTCTTTCTGAATATACATATTCTCCTTATCATAGACTTAATGACACCACATCTGTCCTGCACTCTGACCTGGACTCTGCCATTGGCAATTACATCTTAATTGAAGATTTAAAATTTGACTGATCAAAATATTATTAATCATATCAAACGGAACAATCCTATGTTAGCAGGGGAACAGAGTATATCAGATGACTGATATTTCCTGTGGTTAAATTCAGCTACACTTGCTACATTGTATTCTTCTCACCCCCTATGTTAACTTGAAATATTCAGTTCTCTCACTGATTCATCATTTCAATCTCTCATTTGTAGACTCTTTATCCCCTTTACCAAGCCCATTTCTTGATATCTATAATTCTTTCTCCCATCCCCCTCTAAGCAGTTATAACATAGGAACATAGAGCACAACACTTGAAGGGAGTTCCTGGACCATCAAGTCCAGTTGATCAACTTGCTCTATACATTGGTGTATACCTCCATCTTAACCACCTGCTCACCAAATCCACTAACCAGTTTTAAGAACTTAAGTTCATCTGACATTCCCAGAAAAGGGTCTTTCTTGCTGGAGTTCACTGTCCACTTAGATGTGGGAAAAGCTAAATTTACTATCTACCAAATAGCTCTCTTAAGTTTCCTCTCTAAATCCCAGTTTCTCTCAATGGTCATCTCTGTGGATGCTAATAATTTTCAGTTCCTGCCCTTAAAAAACAACTGAGCATTCAGTTATGATGATTCTCTTGTTTGGTTCACTAGCCTGGTTGTAAAGTTCCTTGAGTCTTCTGTTGGTTTGCATCTGATCCAACAATGTTTAGTTAACACTGCAACATTACTGCAAAGCCAAGGTATTATAGGAAGCCCTTTGGCATCAGCATTGCTGAGGAACAAAATATTGTAAGTGAATGTGAAATGAAGTGATTTGTAAAATCTGATAAATGTTTTGCCCCCTTTGTATTTCAGTGCAGTCCACTGCTCTTGTATCAGTTTGTAATAGATATACATAATCTTTTCCTTTTTATCTGAATCACCAACTCTCCACTCTCCCATCACAACCCCCCTTCCCTCTTCTTTCGATCTCTTCTTTGAACCTGGTTTAGCTAATGGCAATGCATATGAAAGTAATACCTTTGAGGAAAGCATATAACTGCTGATTATACTATTTATTTCCTTTTAATGTGTCAATAAAAAGTTAATTACATTTCATTTGTTTTTAAAGTTATAATTGACTTGGAGGAAAAAAATTGCCTGCTAAAACCAAAACTCACAGATTAAAGTAAAAAGAAAAAAAAATTGATGTTGCCATTTTTCAAGATTTTACCATTTTGTTTTTTTTAAATAAATGAAGATTCTCTGAGAAGATTATTCTGAAAATGAGAGACCACTATGCTTATATAGTATTTGTTCCAATGAAGTAATCAGTCACCAAAAAGATGAACTCTGTATGAATGTCAGAATGGTTATAGTATAATTAATGATAAATGTAAATATATGTCTTGTGTTACTGCTGGCAAATCCAAATTCCTTCAGCTGGTTCAGGGTTAGATTAAATAATTGAAAAATATAATTCCATAAGACAAAGGCCTTCATACGTTCATGGGACATTTCCCTTTGCTATGTGATCCTTCATGGACAATATACCAGTGGTGAAATTATGGCCCCACTGAAGTCAAAGGCAAACTCCCATAGACTTCACTGGGGCCAGGAGTTTGCCCCAGAAACAGATAATCTGGGTATGACTCTTCTTTTACCTATTATATGTATATAATTCCACTGACTCCAGTTGAGTTATTCCTCATTTACACCAAGAAAAATCAGAGCAGAATCAGATTTCAGGAGTGTTTCTTCATGTGCCACATTCCATAAATACTCTCCGAATTATAATCACTGCACTCTCCTCTTCATCAGATTGGATGTTGTATACCTCTCACCTGGGGGATGAGCTCTAAAACGTGAACAAACTTTGAATGGAACTAACCAGTTGTAAATCAACACTTTTGTGGCTCTGCTTGCGCTAGTGGTAATTGTTGCTAGCTGTGTATTTTGTAACAGAATTATTTCACATTATTTCTCATAACGTGGTTGCTAAAATGCTTGCATTACAGCGGTGTCCACTTGGGATGCCACTCATAGCCATGCGTGCTCTATTCACACTTATAAAACGTTTGTGATTCCTTTGGAAGGGAAGGCGGATGTCTGTCAGTAGCTGTGTGCACTGTATTACCATATTCTGTGGCTGCTACAAAAGGCTGACTACATCCTAGAATCAAGAGCAGTCTCTGTGACTGCTGAGTTGCCAGTGGCCAACACACAGTCACTCGGGTTAAGTAATCTGGACTGTACAGAACCCTAATTTTTAAAAAAAAATCAGTTGGTATTAGCTTGTAAACAGACAATTCCAACGGTTAATCACTTTATTTTTAATTTAATATAGACTAATTTCCTGGTAAAGATTATGCAGTATTTTTAAAATTAATAATGCTATACAAAAATAAATGGAATTGATAGAAGCTATTTAATTACTGATTGTTTCATCAAGAAGTTTGTCAGTATTTAGCATCTGTGCCATAATAGTCTGCGTACAGTAGCTGTAAAAGTCCCCAAATATTAAACCCCAAATATTTTTTAAAAAATTATGTGGTACAAAATGAACTCTCAATAATAGCAAATTAAATTCAAAGCATTCACTAAGCATGTCGAGGACATCTTCTCTGAAGTGATATCAGTTCTGAAAAAAAAATAGAAGTAGCGACATATTGAATAATAGAGAGGGGTGGGCATATCTGCTGTCTGCCTGTCTGTCCAGGGTAGGTGTAGGACCCGCAAACACATGAATGAGTGAGCTTGAGAGTGGCACTTTTTGACAGAGTTTCACCCTATGGATGGAGTCAATCAAGTGGGGATGAAAAATTCATTTTCTGACAGGAGTGTCAGCGGAATCATCAGGAACTGATGACAACAAATCCATAGCTAGGGAAAAAACTGACAGGGTGGAAAACAAGAGGCTCTGAGGCTGATCCTTCCTTTTCAGCTGTCCAGAACATAATTTCACAGCAATTATTGCCCCAGCTGGTTGTACTGTCTGCCGGCCTCAGAGTCTGATCTTGTTACTAGGCGCATACAAGAAACCAAACAAAAATGAAAAAAATTACGTTTTATCATTTGAATCTGGAAATTATTCCCCCTCTCCCCCTGTAATCTTGTGGATGGATAATTGTAGACTTTAGAAGAATATGAACTTTTTAGTTCAGGGTATTGATGAAAGAGATGAATTATTCTAAGGCTAGGACTATAACACTGTCAGGTTATAAAACTCCCCCCTCTGTTTGATAGGTAAAGTATTTCTGATTTACACAGTGGCTATACTTTAGCTTATTAAACTGAGCTATAAAACTGAGACTAAGTTTTCAGCAAAGAGTATAAAGGGATAAAGATGTTTTAAAGCAGTAACTTTTTGTTGTTTGTTGTTCACATGTTAAGTGCACTCTGTGGAGTAGAGTGACGAGGGTCCCATTTCTAACACAGCATGGAGTGGGTGATCTCGTCAACTGTAAAATGAAGCCATAAGAGCACAGCATGAAAATGTATTAGCAACAGTTAGATAAGGGAGACCTCAGCAAGGCGTACACACTTTCAATTGGTGAAATAATGCTTGTACAAATTGTTTTTGGTACATTAAGTACCTTTCACAGCCAAAATTAAAAAAAAAAAGGGGGGGATTGTGAAAAAGCAGACAAAAATAAATAAATAAACAGACAGACACAGAACTGCACATACAAAAGGCAGAACGAGTTTCTTCTCGTGAAAAGTAATTTCATGCAGAATTTTTTTTTATTGAAATTGTTTCCCAAGTTGACAGATCTTGTGTACAATGATAAATGACAAAGTCCTGTGCAGCCTGTCAGCATGTGCTGAGGGAAATTGCACAAAAACTCCCCAATAATAATAATAAATATGTGTTTCTGCAAACAGAAGGTATTTTAAGCTAGTAAGCACAGTGGTCTAGTAAAGTAGTATTAAACAGCAGTGAGGTGAAGCTGAGAAAAAATTTATATATTTGTATTAATCTAGCAGCTCTTTACTGGCTATGACATGCTGACAAGGAAACAAGGGTTATGAAAAATGATCTGACACTACACTGCTAAATCTATGAATTTGAAAGTGCAGAACAGTCTGTGGCTTGCCAGAAATGAATGCCTGAGCTATTTCAGTGATTGTTATGGAGAAACTATGAATATGATAACGAACTGTAAATGCATTCGTGCCATAAGGAGAGCTAGTTAACTAAAGTGACACAAATAACACTGGGATGTCACTTTGGAAAGTTGCAGTTTAGAGCAGAACATTAAAGGTAGCTCAGTCAGATTAGAACATTGAAAAAAAACCTCTTCTGTTATGAAAAATGTTAATGATAATCATAATAAAACACCCCTATGGAATGCTGATAAAGGGAGAGCTTATCAGCACAAAGTATGGGCCTGATTCTAAGATGTGCCAAGCACCTGAAGTCAATAGGCATTACAAGTGCTCAGCACCTCACAAGGTCAAGATAATTAAATAAGCTGGATGGCTTGTTTGAAAAAGCACTGCGTGAGAGATCTGAGGGCAACCCGGGCTTCTTTAACTCCTTTAGAGCTGACTGATTGTGTATATATTGCAACAGCCCCCACCCCCGTTTTTTTTTTTTTTTTTTCAGAACAGCATTCTTAATATCAGTGTAGCCATCAAGATCTTTGAGCTACAGGAATATACACTGGGGTTGGACCGCCCCCCGTGGACATACCAGATTGCATGAAAAGTGTGAAGTAAAATGGAAAAAGCCATCTCCACTCAGTGCCTAATAAAACAAAGTTCACGCAGGAAATCATTGTCCCAAAGTGTCGATGTTCAAGAGCTTCTGATAATCGCTGATGTGGAGAAACACAAGACTGATCTGGAACAAAGACCAGTTTTGACTTTCTGTTAGTAATCTGGTATTTTTTCAGAATGGTGGGGCTGATCCTGAGAGGTGATGAGCACCTTGAAATCCCCACAACTTTTATAGGAATACTGCATACTTCAGCATCTTTCATGACCAGGCCAATTATCAGTAACTATTTTTCAGAGATAACCTTGGACATAATCTTGACACTTTTTGCAAATTTGACCAGTTTCTGGTGTATTTACTGCAAAGTTAGTTGCAGTAGGGCTAAAGCTCAGAGTCTCATCAATAGTCTATTATATATCACTATTCATAATGTATTCTTAATATTTTACTGAAGGCTGAAACTTATTTTATGTCTTGGCATTAAAAAATGTCTTTTGCCATTTATTTTTAATAAGTTAATGTTGGTATTTTCCCCTCCAAATTAAATCTTAATAATTATTTAATACAGCAGTGTGAAATAATGCACCTAGAATGCAGAACCTTCCTGAAAACAGGTCGATTTTAAAATTCTCTTCAACTAGGAAATATCAACTCAGTTTTAAGGACAGTTTATGACAACTGGGTTATGCTGTTCCCCCAGCCCCTCGTCAGTCACTCCCTCCTCCTCCCCCCCACCCCCGCCCATCATCTTCCCTAAGTCACTTATCTTTTGCTATGTTCAGGGAATCCTGGTGGCCTGTTTGCTTCCTTTTCTATCCTAGAGAATGCATGGGTGCTTCTGTGGTTTTCAGTTGGCCCCAGAGGGTTATTGCTAGATTGGGGCAAAAATTTTCAGCCAAAACTCAGTAAAAACTGCAGATTTGGCAACACCCAAATGTTTTGCGAATTCATGTTGGATGAATAGTTTCAGCTGGAAAAAGAAATTCTGAACAAACTGAAATTTGTTTTGGACATTTTCAGAATAAAATTTTTTGATCTTTTGGTTTTGAAGAAGTTTTTATTTCAAAATGTCCTTTAATTTTATTTGAAAGAAAACATTAAAAAATGGTCAAAATCAAAAAATTGTTTTTTGAAAATATTGAAATATTTGACCTACTATGATTTTTTTTAAGCTTTTCAGTTCACCAATTTTTTTTTTAAAATTCTGTTTTTGGGTTGGCCCAAAAGAAATTATTTTATTTTATTTTTCAGAATTGCCAGTGAACCAAAAAATCTGGTTTTTGTGCAGCTGTAGTTATTACTCCTCATGTGAGGTTATTGTGAGGTGAGATGGTGACCCATGTTCAGTGGGTAATTGTGGACACATGCAGCCTATAAGTGCACTGAATACTCTCTCCCCTCTTCTCCCCCACAAATACCCAGTTTGGTCCATGAAAGTGATTTTTTTAAATAAATCGTTGGCACAGTATCTAAGTGTACAAACCACAAGTGCATTAGCATTACTGTGGTATATTTTCAGGGAGTGAGTCAACCTCTAACCATGGAGAGTTGGGAGGAAATTTTCCGGGGGGTGGGTGCAGGTTATCCCATAAGGTGTATTGCAGGTTTCTTTCCTGAATGAGATGGTTCTGGCTACCAGGGATATAGGAGTAGATGGATTACTGATCCAGTCTAGGGTGGACTAGGTCTGGAGGATGAGAGAGACATATTCTCCCAAGTTTGTATTATTCTCTCAATGTCCCTTTTTAATGTGGCTGTGGCATCTCCTGCATTCTCACTTTCATCGTGCTCCATCACTCTCAAACTTGTACAATGTTGTTGTTCTTCTGGGCATATACATTCTAAAACTGTGGTTTAGAACTATCTTCTAGCTAAATTAGTGTCTTATTGTAAACTAGAATATGGTGGATACCTAGGGACATGGATTTAACTACACAAACATGAAAACTTGGGCAAAATCCAGGCCCTATTGAAATAAATGGGAGTTTTGGTATTGAATTACTTATGACCAGGATTTCACCTCCTGTCTAGCACATAGTTTTTAAACATATTTGAAAATGATCATGCTAGCTCCATGCTAGTCCAGTCACACTGTCTTTGAAATGTGAGCTCAGATGATTTAATGCTTATCAAGGGCAGGGTTTTAATATTATGTATGTGTGATTGTAGCTTTATCTATTTCTCTCCTGAGACAGGGATTCTGGTCTAAGAATAAGTAGGTAAAAAGAATTTCTGCTTCTGTAGAATATTACATTGGGAAACTTGCAGGATACTGGTTCCCAGTTGCACTGTTGTACCCTGCTATCACTACTATCTTTTGCCATCAGTGGTATTTGTGTGCTGATGCTCTCTTCACCTGGTACACAGTAGTCCTTCAGAGATATCTGAGATATACACACTTGAATTGTTAAGAGCTCTTTCTCTCAACCCTGGCAAAGAATGATCATTGTCAAAGGGACTCAACACCACTATCTTTAGCAGAAATGTATGTGTAATGTCAAAGAATTACAATTACAGCAGTAATATGACAACTAAGGGCAAAATTCCACTATCCGTACTCACACTGAGAAGTATCTTACCACAAACATACAGGACCATTGACCACTCATGGTGTAAGGTCATACTCAGTGTGAGAGATCAGAATCTGTCCTACATTATTTAAACTTTGAAACATACATCTTTCCCTCATTATGCATATGATTGCATATGATTTTAGCATTTGTAACCTACATAATTTTTATAGAATTTTGTAAGATTGATGTCTCTCTGTCTGTATATTGGTATGTTCAGAGTACCTCTCACTGTAGTATCTACTTGCTGTACATGGGTTATAGAAAAGAGTGCTTTTCCTGATCTTTAGTATAGCTGTTGCTCATATCTTGGAGTTCTCTACAGGGTTTTCTAATGTGCTGGTTCTTTATTGTTGTCTGAGTTTGATTATCTACATTGGTCTTATACTGTCCTCATCACCGTAGCATACAAACACCTTCCAATATTGCATTAGGCGACGTGATTAACATCTGGTATGTGTGATGTGTGAAGGGGGGAGGGATAGCTCAGTGGTTTGAGCATTGGCCTGCTAAACCCAGGCTTGTGAGTTCAATCCTTGAGGGGGGCCATTTGGGATCTGGGGCAAAAATTGGGGATTGGTCCTGCTTTGAGCAGGGGGTTGACTAGATGACCTCCTGAGGTCCCTGACAACCCTGATATTCTATGATTTGTTCTCTTCTCTCTCATCCAGTTTTACAATGTAACCTGGAGCTGGCACAGGTAGGAATCTTCCATGTCTCCCCAAAGATGTTTGAGAGCCATTCAAGGATTTTCCTTCAGCTCTTTCAAGTTTACCTTTGGGCTGTTAGTTATAGTTCACTGGATGATTGTTGAGGCCATGGCAGGGGTCCCTGAGACAGCATGAACCTCTCCTATTAAGGGCTTTGTAGATCATTACCAAAATTTGAAAGTGACTCTCAAAGTGACTGTAGAGCCTGTCCAGGTTGCAGAGCACCAGTGTAATATGCCTTCCTTTGATTACTCCAGTTGGGGTAGTTAGCCACTGCCTTATACTCCAGCAGACAGTCTCTTTGTGAATTTTTCATCTAGATCCAAATAAAATGAAGAACTCTAGTCCACATCAGACATCATGGACTACTGTGACCAGAGACCATCTTCTGAAAGGAACTGACAGTTTTCTCTTTAGCTGGAGATGGAAAAAACTATATTGGTGACTGCCACTATCTGACGATCCAGGGTCAGTAATGCCTCAACCACGTATGACCTGAGGCTGAAAACTGCCTTATTCAGCAAGGGTAGGTGCCATCCAAAGAAGATGAGTTGTGACACTTGCTTGTTTCCCCGAGTTTTTCCCTCTTACAACAACTGTGGCATCACTTCAGTCTTTCCTAAGTTCATCTTGACTCAGCTGACTTTCAGTCAGGCTTCACATCCCAATGCCAGTTTCCTCTGTGCACTTGGAGACTGTACTGTCTATCCTGGAGAAGAAAGATATATAGAAATGTATCTATGTTCCTGGCATCTCAGCCCATATCCATGAAGTCTCCTAATGAGATGTATACAGATGTTGAACAATATCAGTGACAGGGCTGAACCATGTGGGATTTCACGTCAGAGTTTTGGAGAAGAAGGAGCAGCAGGTATCCATCATGGCTCTTTGGATCTGTAGGACAGAAATGAGCATAGCCAGTTTGGCATAATTTTGTTGACTCCTGCCAGGATATACAGGTAGATTAGGAGTAACTTGTGACTGATAGGTCAAGTAATATCAGCATAATTGTTTCACCTCTGTCCATCACCATGAAGAGGTCATCCGTTCCATCAGCCCTTTTTCAATGCTGTAACCTAGCCTAAAGTCAGACTGGGAAGGGTCCAAGATGTCAGGGAAGTTAAAATGTCACTTGAAGCCCATTCATAATCACATTCTTGATGATTTTGAAAAACTGGTTGGAAAACGTTCCCAGAGAGTAGTTATCAGTGGTTCATAGTCATGCTGGAAGGGCATAAGCCTACAAAAGCTTGAAACAATGTCATTATCTGTTGAAAACATACGTGGCCAAGGCTATGATAGTGGGAGTAATACAAAGGGTAAAGACAATGGTGTGCAAAGGAGAATGATGGAAATCAATCCTTGGGCCTTTTTCATTCCCTGCAGTGTGCATTCTCTGAATTTGGTTGTCAATGATGCTGCTAGATGCTATTCAGAGGCAAGCAGTTTCTTTGACCTGCTGCAATGTTTATGTGTTTTTCTCAGGCTCAACATGCCGTTGGGAGATTCTGACTCACCATGTGAATTCTCTAAGGGTGAAACCACTTAGTCAGACAAGATTGGAGAGTCGCATTGATGCTTTGAAGCCTCTTCGCTATGAACTTGGAAACATTTATGATGCCCTAATTGAAATTTCTAATGTTACTACCTTTACTGGATCATCTGGCAATACGGCATGTTCAGATGCAAAAGATCTTGCAAATGGCCTTTCCAAAGTCAAATTTGTGACCTCACTCATTTTGTGGTATAATATCCTTTTCGAGATTAACCTTACTAGTAAGTAGCTTCAGGAAAAGAACTTGAACATACATTCTGCTATTCAAAAACTGCAGCAAACTAAAATATTCTGGATGAATTCAGAAGTGCTGAAGGGTTCGAAAGAACACTGGTAGATTCTCTTGAGCTTGCTGAAGGAATAAACTTTTTGACAGAATTTGAACCAGAGCCAGTTTGTGGCAAAAGATACAGTAGTTTTAATATGAAGGACGAGACACACCCATTCAGACAGAACCCAAAACAAAGTTTCAAAGTATTTGGCTTTCTATATGATATCCACAGCTTGCAAAAACAAAAACAAAAACAAAAAACAGCAAAACAGATTCCAGAATTTTGTATAAAACTGGAGTCGGCACTGACTCATGAAAATTCAAAAGGCATTGATGCTACAGATTTGTGTAGTGAGCTTCAGGCTTTTTCAAGATGATTGAAGAAACATTCTACTCCTGAAGAAGTACTGAAGTTTGTTTGTTTGAAAATAAACTCAGATAGTTTTCCAAACATTTTTATAGCTCTACGCATTCTTTTAACTTTGCCAGTTTCCTTAGCTAGTGCGAAATGTAGCTTCTCAAAGTTAAAATTGATAAAAACATATCTGCATTCAACAATGGTGCAGGAGACTTGTTGGACTTGCCACAATGTCAATAGAGCATGTAATAGCTGGAAAACTGGATCTAAAAGAACTAGTGACTGAATTTTCGAAACTTAAAGCAAGAAAAGTCACGTTTTAAGAGCACAGTGTGTTTTTTATTCGGCATATTTTGTAAATACAGGTTAAAGTTCATTGAAGAGTTTTCTTATTTCTTTCCATATTGGATGTGGTGGTAATCGCAGTTAAAGCAGGATAGTATAATGGATGATTTTGGATTTGTAATAATAAAAATTATAATTAACATTTTGAATGCATTTTTATTTGAAATTGGACTGAAATATCATCTAGCTGTCATGTACAAATCTATTCTGAAAATTTTGTGTCTATTTTATCTGATCTCAGAAACATTGGTTGGACAGACAGACAGAGAAACTAAATAATTAAGCCTCTGTTTTAAAAAAAAAAGCTTAAAAATCATTAAAAGGAAAAAAGGGGCAAAATGTTTCCCAGTTTACCAAAAACCTCAGCCTGGATCTGCCCTGGGTGGGGGCAGGAGGGGAGGGTGCTGATTGCATGGTTCGCCTAGGGCACCAGTTGCTGGCAGCTAGCCTAGGTCCGCACCTGAGTCCTATGATTCTATGAAAATTACAATCTTGAAGATTTTATATTTACAAATGTACTTCTAATTTATACTTAATGTTATCTGTTTATAGACAAAAATAATCAATTGGGTGTAAGAATGTTTCAGAAAACTCATATTGGAAATTGATGATTTACTGTGTAAACATCCAGCTCCCAAATGTGATGTGCTATCAAGATAATAACCAGATTCTGATCTCCGAGGTTTGGCTGTAAATCTAGAGTATTTCCACTGACTTTAGGGAAGTTATTCCAAATTATCACTGGTGTAACTGTGACAAGAAATCTGATTGTAAGACAGTAATCTAGAGCTGTAGCACTGGGAACTAGCAAACAGGAGAAAACAAAAACAAACAAAAACACCATGCTGTTGCTCTGCGGCACACACCTTTGACATGGGGCTCTTCTGCTCTGGACAACATCCAGAGTCAGGACTAAGGCTCTCCTTTTCTTGGTCCAAATGGCATTATTCACTGCCAAACACAAGGCTTACTTCAGCCAAGAGAAATCAAGATCAAGTGAAAATAAATAGTGTTAAGTTAAAGTCTCCAGTGAGAAGTGCAGTCCTGTGATATGGCTAACACAGTCCTATTCCTACTGTCTTCATGCTGCCTGCATATGCTGCCTGGGAATCTACTGGTTGTGATACTTGCCTCTGCGAAAAAGAGAAAGCAGAACTCTTCCTCATTCCCTCAGAGAGCTCTTAAATTACTGCCCTTTCCCGTTAATATACCTTCTTCCTTAATGAGCCCATGTTTGATCTTTCCTTTCCAGCCAGAAGGCTGAACAGCTTCCCCAGTCTAGTTCCCTTAGAAGACAGTTAACCTTTCTCTTACCTGAGTTAATGTGTTTTGCATACAACACTGGCCCAATGTTTAATTTCTTACTTCATTTGAATGGTGCTCCTTCATCTTTCAGTTTGAGTAATTTTTTCAGTCCTAAACTCATGGTCTTGAAAATGTCAGTTCTCCTTCCTGAAACAAGAGATTGCTTTCTAATGAAAAACCCATCATAATCCCACAAAAGTGATATGGCAGCATAGACCGTGATATTTTATCATCCAAAGTTGGAGCCTCTGGTGGGATTGTATTGTTTAAAATACACTTCCTGAATGGAATGCTGTGCTTACCTGCAATTTACAGTTCAGAGGGAAGAGTGAACTTGTTTTCATTCTTAAACACACTCTCGTTGTTGTTAATATTTTCCATCCATAAAGCTGTTCCATTACTGACCATCACAAAGGTCAACATTTCTGAAACTGCTCAGAGTGCCACCTCTTTGAGATGCAGAGTCTGGGATCCTTCATAGCCCTTCTTAACCTTCAGAGAGTCAAATCCTAAAGTCCTAATGCAGGCAAAATTCCCACTGAATGCAGTCATACTTGCAGATTGTTTTTTTTTGCTACACACTAACGAGAATCATTTTGGAAGTGGTTGTGGGGTAGAGAGTGGGGAATATAATTTAGGATTAATTAATTAATAAATTTCCCAAATTAATAATTCTACCTATGAAACTGATTAATAGAGTCACTCTTCTTATTCTTGTTTCTCATTTGCCAGTGTCTTCTTTCGCTCTCCACTGACAGGCCTCATAACACTTACATCTGGAAGGAGGAAGGAAAGGCGTGCTAGTGGCTCCCTCTAACGCAGCTCTCCCATATCCAAGTGAACAGAATCTCTCCTGAGACCACGTCCCCCACTTCTGCCATGTCATGCCCAAGTCTGCAGTGAATGGGTCAGCGAGAGCCCCACAGGCAAGGTCTCCTGCATGGCAGTGCGATGCTGAAATAGCAGTGTTTGACAAATTTAAAACTTGCTGTTTGTTCAATCACTAAAAACCGCACCATTAGCTGGTTTTTCAGATTGCATGAGTGCAGATCATTAAGTGTTATTACAGTATTAATTATTAGAAATGTCCTGTACTAACCAAATTAAATTGGGATAGTCAACGACCTGCAAGTTCCCAATACCACGGATAATTTAACACGATATCTGCCACACTGTGTAAGGTATCTTCACATGTCAGTCACATTATTTCACATTAAGTATCAATTTAAGATTTGTCTCCAAAAGTTTAGAGAATGGGTTATATTTGCTGTAATGATTATTGAGTTGAAGCAAACAACAAACAAGACTATTGTGCAGAGCTTATATGCACTTAAAAAGACAGAGTTAAAAACCCACAGATAATTTAATATTCATGTACTGTGTGTGTTTAGTTATAATTAATGTTTTATACTGTGATGTACATCCTAACTGCAATAGTGATTTTATGTGATTTCTGTGCCTAATAGCCTGTGCTGAAATGACAGAAGAGATTTAAATGGACAAGATTATTTAAGGCTAATTCACCCAGAATTGACTTAATATCTGTGAGAAGAGCAAATGCTAAATACCATCCACTACCCAAAATTTTATTTCAATAAAGCAGATTTAAGAATCCCTTCTGTAATACTTGTAATACTGTTGAATGGACCTTAGGTCTCTCAGTTACCTCCCTTCACCATGAGTTTGGGAATAGTGTATTACTGCCTTCATACTGTAGTTATGCCTGACAAATAGTGCTTGACAATCTCAGATTCCAATCAAGCTGGTCTGGGTTAGTGGGACTTTCCTTTCATCGAATATAAATGTTTGTGTACAGTGACTGTCCAATCTGTGTGACACGTTCAGCATGTGTTCAAGTTTTCAATTAAAGCTTGTCTTTAGCTATTTGAACATGTTCCTCCTTAGAAATGAGGCTCAGAAAAAAAAGAGAAAAAAGTAAATATTAACAGAAATTATGATTTGTCATCAGCCAAAACTGTCCTGACAATAGCCCATATCATGGTATGATTCCACGTGCCATTTGAATTAATGGGGGGGGGGTTCTGTAAAAATCAACCTATACTGTAAGGATAACAGTCTGTAGGGGAGCAAATTGTGCTTTCTATTTCTTCCCTGACTTTCTTTTTAGGTGGTATCGAGAATGGCATGGACTTGCACACTCAAACATCCTCAGAGTAAGTTTTCCTTTCTTTGTCAAGCAATCTGCACTTGCATTACACTTCCTCACACTCACCATAAACAACAAATATTGATTTTGAAACTAGTACCATTGGTTCTAGAAGTTAGCTTTGCTGTATGATGTGCCCCTGGCCTCGACTATCCCAGAGTCTGGGATTACAAACTCTAGGCTTGTCTACACAGTAGGGTAACATGCTCTACAGGGTATGATTTCTGAAGGGTATTAGGGTATACACAGACCAATTAATGTGCTTTAGGTAGTGCATTAGTGCGCTTTAGAAATCACACCTCTCTAAAGCACATTATCCCACCATGTCGACCAGCCATCTGTCACCTCCTTCTTCAGTGATACTAGCATTGCAGGACTGCAGCAGATAAATACTGCCCAGAAGGTCTCAAATTGTAAAAAGATTCCATTCTGGACCCTGAAAAGACTATTGAATAATATACAGCCTGCCTTTTTGAGTTTATTCTCGTCTTTTCAAAGTCATAGCCTGTTCTAAAGCAAAGATTTTTTTTCTGTTACGTATGTTTTCATTATAGATCTTTTTTGTAAGACTTTTAGAAATGATGTAAAAAGGGTATGATCTCCAATTGCCCACTCTTTGTGGTTTCAAGTTGATTGACCACTGACCTTAGAAAAGAATTGGGGCAGGGTGAGGGAGATTTTATAAAGTTCTACACCAATATTCCAGAGATGGGTTTGTACAACTTTCTGTCACCCCTAAATGAACTTGACAGTCTTCACATCTTGAGTTGATGCTAGAATAGGAACCCATTGGTTCCTGATGTTTGAGATGGTGTGACTGAAAGCACCCCATCTTCATATTCTACACAGCATTATAATAATCTTTTAAAAAATATGCCTTGTGCGGTATCATTTGAAAACTAATAACTCACTGGTCAATAATATCATGTTGAAATGTATGTTTCAACAGTGTATGCAAAGTTATGAATTTCCCCTGTGTGATGTTATTAGCACATGTGAAAATCAGACACCCCTTGCCTAGGCAAAACTTGTTAAACAGGCCTATCCTAAACAAAGGAATGTGTGTTTTCCTCAATTTACATATAAATAGTTAACAGAGTCCTCCGTGGGGAGCAGATGGCAGGAAAGAGAATAATTTACATTTTAGCCAACACAAATGCATGAAGAAAGATCATGGAGCCTCCTTCATCACCAGTCTCCATGTCACCTTCTTCACTTTTCAGCTAAACTTTACTCTGAAGGGTAACCCTCAGAAGAATCTACTTCAAAAGTTCACTGGACTATAAAAGAAAGGGCTGAGAACCCCAAAATATCTTTTTCACCTGATAAGACAAAGGCACCAGCACCTATGGGGCTCTGGGAAAGATCCTTGGTGAGGAGCTTGTCAGTCACCATCTTGCTGGAAGACTGTGGGTGAGAAAGGCCATCTTAAACAAAGCCTTGACCCAAAACTTGCTAGATTGTTTTAGACCTTTACACGTATGCTTTCACTTTTATTTGCTTGTAAACATTTCTGACTTAATCTCTTATACTTGATTTCACTTAAAATCATATAGTCTTTTGTTAATAAACTTGTTTTATTATTAATTTAAACCAATCCACTGTTGTGGTGAAACTGAACTGTTTGGTAACTCCAATTAAAATAACAATCTGTTGAATATTGACTCCTTACAGGGGCAACAAACCTTAATATCTGAACTGTCCACGAGAGGGTTGGACGGTGCAGAACACATGTTTCTGGGAAAATCCAAGACTGGAAGTGTGTTGGGGTTACCCTGCAGGTAGTAACCAAGGCCGGTGGATGCCAGAGTGTGACTGGTGTGCTGCTGGGTCCAAGCTGCTGGAATCAGAGCAGCAGCTATACACTTGTCTGGATTGCAACTCAGACTTACACAGATGAATCTTTAGCTAAAACATGCTCTGCAAGGACCATCCACTCAGCCAATCAACTGGCTAAGACACGGCAGATGGGTAATTTGTTCCTCATCTTTACGTGTACTGTAGATCTTTTGATGTACAGGAAAAGACTGGTAAATTGAAATGATCAGGTAAATGGAAATTTAACCCTATCATAAGGTTCTCTAGAGCACATCATTAAATTATCATTCCATCTGAACATAAATTATTCTGCCTTGTGTCATCTCCTGAATATAAAACGCTCTGTGTGGGGTGATTGTACCTATACAACCTTCCAGCTATGGTGGAAACATTTTATCAAAAGGTGGGTTTTACAGTGTGTTCTAAATCTGGTCAGATTTTGTTGATGGCAATTTATAGAAAGTAGCACAACAGTTTTATTTAACTGGAAAGCTGCCATTAAAGATTCAGTAAAAGTTAAGAGATTTAGGAGGAGAAGAGAAAAGGACTCTATTTACTTCAATAATAAAAAATATTATCTTCTGGTTCTGCCATTTTGTTTGCTTAAGAGATAAGGGTCCTAGGGATGGGGGGGGACCCCAAAACAAAACAACTCACCTCTACAGCTTCTACATAGCACGAATCACGAGGGAAAAGTTTGAACTACAGCCTGATCCACAGGTAAATACAGCTGCCAATATTGTTTGTAAAGCCAGCCTCATGTAATTTGTAACCTGAACCCTATGGGTAGTAGAAATCAAACACTGAAGAGACAAACCAGAACAGGGACACAAGGATCTGTCAGCTCTGGAGATTTTGATGAAACAATGAGATTTTTGAAGACAGAGTCCATTTATGGAGAGGTACAAGAGACCTTGGACATTACACATTTTGGGTGTCTCTAGAGGTGGCTAGTGGTATCAGCAGAGATTATTTAAACAATAAAACTCACAACAAGTTACAGGGAACAGGGAACACTTGTATCTAAAATCATTATATCAATTAATCTAGGAAATCAACTCTTCCTTTAAAAGCTTAAGGATCCTTATGCATAATGTACAGGAGTGTCATCCTGCCAGTCCAGTGTGAAATAACAAGGATCCTCCAAGAGAACCTTCTTTTAAATAATCCCTTCCCTTTGTTAATAAACATGTTACAAAAATATTCATATATTCCAATAAAGGTAAGGAAAATCAGGCAACTAATTCATTTAGCAACCATAAAAGTAGAGAAGCAACCTGAAGTGAACAAAGCCGAGCAGCAGGAAATTTATGCTATGAACACCAATTCACACCTGTTAACTACTGTGAATAGGCTGTAGACAACACCAAGCATATCATTTAAATGGACTTTTCACAACTAGGTGTGCCATTAATTCACTGATTGGGGTCATTGAATCTGTTCCTTAGCAAATGTCCCAATTAAGTAGCTGTTCTATTTATCAGAGGTGCTTATTAAGTTGATTTGTGAATGTGTGTTTGTGTATGTGTGTACCTTTTCTTTCTACCTATATAAGTAATAAACAGCTGTTTCTAAAAAGTGTATTCCCACTAGTAAAAAATAAAGACAATTTAATCTGAACAGTGTATTGATAACATAGTGTAATAATCTCTGCACAGAGGATGAAAAAAAAAAGAAAAAAAGCTCTATTAGGAAGGAATAAATCACCAGGCACCTTGAGTATAAATGCACAGTCTACCTAGATACATGACTACAGAACTATCTACAACACCAGGAAATCATGTTTTTATTTTTTGCATTATCTGCCAAAACTGACTGACTGTGAAGTTTAATTATGGGTTTGATTTTCAAGAGTGTCATATGCTGATTAAAACAGAGTGAAAAGGGGCACAAATGAATTAGTGTCCACTGTGTGTGGGGTTATGTTCAATCACTGAGGATGCTTATAAGGGATCAATGAACAGGAATTCATTATATCCTGACCAAAATTAGCTATAAGCCTGGGAAAAATGCTTATCTGCAGTCCAGCTAGGTCTATGAGGGTTAAATTATATATTGTTTTTACTGTTGTTTCATTTCACAATACTGCAAAAGTCCAGGCAACATTTTGTCAGAAAAAAACAATAAAGAATATGAAAAGCCCATCTTCACAGAACATTGGACATTGCAAAACAACCTACAGCTATTATCGGATATATCAAAACTGACAAGTAAAACTTTGGCTGTTGATTGAACAATATTTCACATGGACAGCACAAGCTCGTCCGCATTCACTTTTAAATGGAGCTGCTTATCCTGGAGAACTATGGGTAGGAAGTTTATGAGCTTAATTGAATTGGTGGTATTTGGATGATTGAAAAAATTGGTGACATTGCAAAAGTGGTCGTTAGATTTTCAGGAGCAAAGCAACTCCCTTTCTCAATACTGAGCTCCAGAAATGGCAGTGGATCTGAAGAGATTCCAATGCTGTTCACATGCCTTTTACAGGCATTCAGTAATGGGTTATGGATCAATTGTTAATGTATTTGCAATTCATTTTATCTTACCTTAAAAAAAAGCTCCCAATGCTAAATCTTAATGGATTGACACATACATTAGTTCCCATGTCCTAATAAAGCTTCTTTTTTCCCCAAGAAAGTGTTCTGTCTCTTTTGACATCTGCTGCATTCACTCCATCCCCCAAGCCTGCCACACACATACACCTCCCCTGATAAAAGCCAAACCACTGTTTTATTATTTTCTCTAATTGTATGACAACGATATCTTTTTAAGACAAATAATCAAACCCATTTTAGAAATGATTTTATTGTTTATAATGTAGAGAGCAAGTGGGGAAGGAGGGAAGGGGAGAAGGAGAGAGAAAAGAGGGTAATGAAAAACAGAATATAAATATCTATTATACTGAAGATACATTTAGGTTACTATGAACCTTCCAATAACAAGCTATGTCTCAGTAGTAAACTAAAGAATTTAATAAGGTCCTATTTTGAACATCCTGCATTTTCAGCCATCAACCTGAAATTGCCCTAGATATCTTGTCTCCGGAGGCACCAGTCCTGAGGAAGGGCTGAAATGGATGCTCTCTATTGTCAATGTTTAAAAAGTCCTGAGGTAGCCCCATTGAAGTCGATGGGATTTTTGCCATTGACTTTGTGGCTGGGATTTCAATCCTGGCAGTTGTATTTTTGTGGGATCTTTCCAGGACATTACAGTGTAATGTTAAAATAACAGGAAATTTTTGTTGAGATTCTCTTGGCCCAAGATTACATTTGGAAGAGTTCATGGTCCCATAAATGGATTTACTATGGTGTGGTATTCCATCGTTAGGATGAACCTAGCTTTGCCATTAAAAGTCAAGATGACACAAGCTGATCTTCACACCACAAATAGAAGATTGTCTTTATGAAATTTCACATGCCACATCTCGTTCCAGGATAAAGGTTTTCTGGGAAATTTTGGTTAAAAAAGACAAGGTGTTTTAACATCAGTTTTTTGAAAATCTGTCTCTAAAAAGTTCTATTAATTTCTTGTTTGTTGTTGGCCTCATTAAGACATGCCTTTCAGTATTTTTGATGATGTTAGTAAGGAAATTACAGATATATAATTAAAAGCATAAAAGCAGTTTGCATAAAAGTAGGCAGGGAAGTGACCAATAAGCAACTCATTAAAGTATGGTTACGAAAAGAAGCAAGTGGGAGGTAGAGTACAGTATAGTGAAGGGAAAAGAAAGAGGTTCTTGGCTAGCCTAGCTGAGCCACACCGTGCCATGACACAGGTTCAGAATGCAAGGGAGGATCTGAGCAATAGAAATAATACTGCCTAAAAGAGCCTTTGTATTTTAGGGACTGCTTATTTTCCAGACTGATGTACATGTAAGCCACATTTTTTTGTGCTGGATTCTTTGGCTCAGAAAGAAGAAAGCTCCATTTCTGACTCTATGTTCATTTGGGTTAAAAACTGCTTTTACAGATGTGTTTGTTAGCCCAGTGGAGAATTTTGGGGTTGTTTTTCATGTTCCTCCTCCCACCCCCTTTTTCTGTTGCCTGCCACATCGCATGGGCTATCTTCATAGAGAGCTGTTTTCACATGTATACACAGCAAGGTATACAATTAATTTTAAATGTATATACATGTATATTGACCTGTTACTGGAGGAGAATATGAAGAGGCAAGAGATCACAAGAGGGCACGGAGAGTCAGTAGTAAACTGAGAGGGAAATGGACTGGGTGCAAGGGCCTGGGTGCCATGGAACTGTGCTATCCAGTCTTGTATTAGGGGATGCTGGAAAGGTAGTTGTAAGAGATACATGGGGTTAGGACATGGATGGGGGAGATGCAGAGACTAGGATCATAAGAAAGAGGGGTACAGTATTTTGGGGGTGTTCTGAAAGGGGTTCAGGAGATTGGGTGCATGGAATGGGATGCAGGGAATTTTTGGTGCTTGTTCTACAAACTGGAAAATTCATAATCAAAAATCTTGAGTGGAAAGCGTTAAAGCTAAAAGTGTGTTGCAATGCAGTGCAGTAAACATTCACAAACATTGTTACCCCTTCTTTCAAGAAATTTTACAGCTCTTAAAAACCCAGACACTAGAATGCATGGTAATGAAAAGTTAAGAAATCCAGTCACTTCCCACTGCCACATAATCCTCTGTCGCTCCAACCCACCTAACCAGTGTTTAGTGCACACCCAATGTTAACTTAGCTTCCTAATATTTACAGAATAAAAAATAACTAGGGAGACTATCAAATTCTATTTCCTATTCCAAGGATCCGTATCTAAACATGTCAGAGGGCCGGATCTTTTCAGGCTCACACAATCATTTCTGTATTAGCTAGGACCTTAGTAGACTTCGAGGGAACTACTCATAGAGTCAGGTACTACTCGTTGTGAGTAAAGGTGGCAGAATTTGTTCCTAGTAATTTGTAGTGGTGTAAGCCACTGCATTTTTCTAAAAATGGGCAATATTTTTGGGTGTTAACTGGACTCCAGTGAAATACACTTCCAGTGTTAGCTTTTAAAAAAAAAATAAGGTTCTTTGTTTCTGAATTGTACAAATAGCTGTAAACATCTAAAGCGCCAATATTTAGCCATAATATTTTACAAAATGAGTTTGTTTGGGTTCTAGTAGTATCAGTATGTTTCATCCAAATGTTTTATTCATTTTCAAAACTATATATTTTCTGAATTTTGGAAAATCTAAAAGTGAGAAATCAAGTTACTTCTAAAGGAAATTATCAATTAATAGTGATTGTTAAAAAATCAAAGGTGCTTACTGTAAAAATATATTACATTATATTTCTTATTGCTTCACAGCTTGCACAAAGCTCTATTTTTTAAAGAACATTTAAAACTAATATCAGCATGAAAACCCCTGTTAATTTCTTTCCTGTTCCTTGTTTGGTTTGTGAAGTTGTCCTAAAACTATGAAGGGATACAGGTATTTCTTTTGCAATTAGGCTCCCAGGTTTCATTGTGTAAAGGAAAGAGAAAGAAAGTGACAGGGAGTTAAAACCACTTCAGTAACAGAAGCCTAGCCTCGCCGGCAAAGTGATTGAATGATCTCATTTCAGGCTTTTTGTTAGACAACAGCCAGCACTCTATGAAGATTGATACAGAAGTGTTGGGCTTCGTTTGCTGGATCATCAAACGGATTGATATTATACTCCAGCAGTGGATGAAGACAAAGTAACTGTTATCATACTCAATACAAGGGCTTGTCAGGAGCAGAAAATCATCCCATGTCACTGATTATAGGAGCGTTTCATGACTGTCATGTGAATTTATTAGGGAGATGTCATGTGCAGGTTGCTGTATCAGAGACTCTTTATTTGTAAGGAAGAGAAAAGCACCCACAAATCCAGGCCCTAGAGTCCAAATAAAGGTGAAAACATATTTTTGCTCTCCATTTGTATTGAGGTTTTTTCAGATTGGTGTATAGGATGACTGCACATCTAACTGAAATATATGACAAATTAACAAAAGAAAAACCACACAACAAACTACCACTGGACTCATAGAAAGAGCCTAACGGTTTTTAATTTGTAATTGATTAGGCAAAGCTAGTTTCTTATAGCTCACTAACCATGCATTTCTCAGCCAGAAAAATGGGCTAGTGCTAGAATTGACTTTTTTAAAAAATACAATAATGTCATCTTGCTGTGCTGTGGCTCAGTGTATTGTGAGGAAAAGGGGTGATATTGATGTTTTTTGAGGCTGAAAATTCTCAGTGTTGGGAAGACGTATACACACTTTATTCTGAAATTACTGCTTCTGTCATAAGCTCATTTAAGATAGTCTAGAGCCTATATGTTAAAGAAATATGGTACATCATGTATGTGTCACAGTTAAAGTAACGTTTTCAAAGGTTTACTGCAATATTTAATGTATGACACTGCACACAATTACCATGACTGAAAACACAAACTAAAAATGCATGCACAAGTGATGAGTTAGATGTCTAAGTGGCTATTTGTGCATGCATCTGCCAGAATTGCATGTACAATGACAGTAAATGTGCAGGTTTCAGACTAGCAGCCGTGTTAGTCTGTATTCGCAAAAAGTGAGCTGTAGCTCACGAAAGCTTATGCTCAAATAAATTTGTTAGTGTCTAAGGTGCCACAAGTACTCCTTTTCTTTTTAGTAAATGTGCAGTCAAGCATGAATGTACTTACCTATTGAACCTTTGTCCTCCATTTCTGAAATTGTACTACCAATACTGTGTGGACCTTCTTCCACAGGAAAAAGAGCAGCATCTCAGGAATTTTATTAACTCTGATGACGGGGATATAAAGATTCCACGTATAAATAGCTAACCTGAAAGTAAGAATAAAAACAAAACCAAAAACCCATAAGAATCACAGTTTATCTTACTACCATTGCCTTGGAACTGGTGTAATCAAAACTGGCCATTGGGGTTCCCCACATTATCTCCCCTACCTTATTTGGGAAGCCTAATCTCCATTCTAATTTTATATTAAAAATAAATGTTTAACTAGTCATATTGTTTAACGAGTATGTTTAACTAGTCATATTAAAAATAAATGTTTAACTTGCCTCTGTATCCTTGTGTGACAGGATGTACTGGCCCCACACCAGAGTGGAAGGGATTAAAGCAGCACTCTTAGCAGCAGAAACGACACCCCACCGACCCTGCTGGGCATGCTCCAAATGCTGCTGCAGTATAAAAGGGAACAGCCTAGCTCAGTCTGAGATGGCTGCTGAGGAGGAAGGACACACCTCGCTGTCTCCAGCCAAGGAGCAGCCAGGATCCCAGACTGCGGGAGCAGGGGACGCCGAAGCCCAGGCAGGGGCCCAGGTACTTGCAGATGCAAGCACCAAGGCAGAGGAGGAACTTTGTCACACACCCCACTGACTCTGGCCATTAGGCCATGCTTTCCCCTAGCCAAGGGGAGCCCCAATGACTCTGGCCATTAGGCCATGCTTTCCCCTAGCCAAGGGGAGCCCTACTGACTCTGGCCATTGGGCCACACTTCCCAGTAGTCCAGGGGAGTCCTGTTGGCTTTAACCATGGGCTACCATGCCCTTGTCCCACCCCAGGGAGATGGGATGTACTGGCTCTGCGACACCTTGAAAATGAAAACTGATATAAACTGATTTAAAAGTATTGCTAGCATTCAATATATAGGTTATTATGCCATATTTATCACCGTAGTATCTGAGCACCTACCTTTAAACAACTTGACTAATATCTGTCACATGTGGTTTGTGTCCTCTAATCGTCTCTCCCTGGGGTGATTTGTGTGTGAAGTGGGGAGTTTTGTTTTGTTAGGGATTTTTTAGAATATGCTTTTATATGTTGCTGTTTGTTTATATTACAGAAGGTAAATCAAAGTGCACATTGCACTTGCAGGGGAAGGTGGGGAGGTTTGTGATGGTCCTTAGTTCCTGTGGGGTTTCATTCCACAGTCTCCCTGAGAATGGTCCGTCTCCTGCACAGGAGAGCTTCACCCTTATTGTTCAAAGTTCTATCGTGACAGAGCAGTTGAATGGTTGGCCATAGTCCTTGTCCCAGAACTTTAGGCCATCTTTGCGATATTCTTGGCCCAGGCCATAGAACGTTATGAGGAATTGAACATTTGTCACTGATTTCTCCTAAAGGTAACAAGTTGTTTATTTCCTCACATAATAGCTGCCATTGGCTTGCTTTTGTGGTCCAGGAAAACCATAGCCATAGGTTCCTTGATTTTTGGGAGCTTCACAAATGAGTTGATGACTGTGGAGAGCACTTCTGTCTAAACAGCATCAATGTATGTGATCACACCATCATCTGAATGTGTTGAACTTGGCTAATGTCTTTCTTAAACATATGGCTTTAGAAGTGCTAGTTCCTGTAATGACATAAATCACACTGTAGTCCCTGGTACTCAACATACAGTTCATGCATGTAGCTGTGAAAGACAGTTATTGGTGGAAAGCTCACAAGGAGCTAACTGGGCTGGCTACTGCATGATTATCTTAGGTTAAATAATCCAAACAAATATTATCCCCATGCCCTGACTATATTTGGATAGCCTGCTAATTTAGGTGCTTCTTAAATTTATGCCTGGGTATATTCCTGATCCAAATTATAGAAAACTATACTGAGTATACACCCTTCAAACATATAAAAGATCCATAGGAAAGAGGATGTGCATATATATTGAAAAGATAAAAGCTAAGAGTAATTTACTGGCCACAAGTAAATCAATGGGAATTTTGCCACTGACTTCATTGGGGCCAGGATTTCACCTTTGAGGTCAAATTGTGCCCTTGAATGTGGAAGAGTGGCTCCCAGTGAAAACCATAATCTTTTTAAAGGCAAGTTTTCAATTTTGTGCATTCACAACTTAGTGAACTCAGACATCTGTATGAGCACTCTGATGATTAGCACCTACTTGCAGAGTAGGCAGATTCCAACACCTGAATTTATGGGTAGCATAATATTTGGGGGAGATTTTCAAAGGCACAAATAGTAATCAGGCACATAACTCCTGTTGAGAGTTAATGGGAATTTAGGCATCCAGTTGTCTTTGATAATATTCCTATATATGCAAATATATTTGTTCAAATGGGGTGTATTTATTTGTGTTAGTTCTATCACCTGCTCAGGAAGGAGCTGGAATCTATCATACGTGTGCATGGGCATCAGTGCTCAAAAACGACATGCAACTTTGTGTACATGAAATGGAGGTCAAATTAAAGCTCCTTTGGATATTTGACCTTATTAGTTTTGTTTGTTTCCTTGAAAAGAGCGGGGAGGGGCACAAGGCAGAATCCAACAGGAATCCAATGAAAAACATTTGGTAAAACTTACACCCAAAATTATGCTCCTCATCTAAAATGCTTGGTCACGTTGTGGTGGTCTGTAATCTGAATGAGATGTTTGACAATCTGAAATTCAAATTTTAAGAAGAGAGAGATGTTTCAAAATGGAACACTAAGCACAAGTTGCAAACTGTCAGTCAGAACATCACTGAACTCAGCTCAGGTGGTTTAGGATGTCATGCTAACGTCAACACATCATTCAAATCTGTTGAAGGAAAGCTATAATTTAGGCTCAGCCCTGGGAATAGGGTTGTTCATAGCTATGCTGCTCCAGGGTGAGTTCTGGGAAGGAAATGTAGCTCAGTGACACACAGTTCTTCCCCAGATCTCTAGGTTATGCTGGGGGAGTAATTTACTTTGAGGCATTGCCTGCTGCCCTCCTCATGCCCAGCCTGTTTTGCTGGCCAGCACATTGGAATGTGGGGAAGGATCTTTGGCTCCACCTATCTCCACCCATTCGCTCATAGTAGTGAGTATCAAATGCATGACCCCTGCTATCCTCTGCTCTCAGAACTGCAATCTGGGCAGTGCAGTCATGCTGGTGGTGTGCTGAGGGGGTTCTCTGCTCCCTTTAATCTCCTGAGCAGCCATATTTAGTGCTAAGAACTGTTTTGCCCTTATTCTTACTGTCCTGCTCCCATTGAACCAATATCAAACATTCCACTGAGTTCAAGAAGAAGGAGATTACACTCATTATCTGTGATTATGGAAGTCCTGCCAAGCAGACAAATGCATGGAAAGGGACAAAGACTTTCAAAGTAATTCTACATTTTAGTTGTATAGCAATTCTAAGCCATCTGTACACTCTGGGCACTGCAGTGTGACTGAAGTGTAGATGCTTCCTCCAGCAACAGAAGGGCATTGTCTGTGACTGTAGTTAATCCTCATCTCCAAACGACTGTAGTGAAGTTCAAGGAAAAATTCATCCATCAACCTAGATGCGTTAGGTCATAATAACTACGGTACTCTCGTTGTGAATTTTTCATGCCCCCTGAGCGACATAGCTAGGTTAGGCAAATTTTTAAAGGCCTTAATCTGTTACTTTTGTTGTTGCTACTGTTCCACTGACATAATCATAACATATTTTTCTATTTTATACATAGGACTCAATTTTGTACCCATTGAATTAATAGGAAAACTCTCATTGACTTGAATGGCTTCAGAATCAGGCCTACAGACAATATATGCTAGTGTGCTAGTTAGCAGCACGGGTTCCCCCAAATTAGATGACACGTACAGGTTAAGCTCTTGTGTCTCCAGCAAGAGGAGGCTTTTCTACTCTTGTTCCAGAAGCCCAGCACTACAAGAATACGAGGACAATGGAATTACAGTCAGTCACAGAACAAAATAACACTTGAGGCTTGATTCTGAACTCACTTATGTTGGTGTAAATTACACTGACTCCTTTGTTCAATAGACTTAATAAAAAACAGTAAAAGGGAGGGCAGGATCAGGCTCAGTGGGTAGAAATTGCTATAGCCTTCATGTAAAGAGCACCTATAATACTTCGGCTAAAATATCAAACTACATAAAGGGGCTCATTCATTCTCTCATCCAGAGTTTTACACTAGTTTAACTCCTTTGGCTTTCTTGACTCCTAATTTATCAGGATGCAAGTGAGAAGAGAATCAGACCAAAGATAATAAGAAGACAGCTTTCTGGATGACAATGGGACAAAATCTTGTTAAAGCTACTTGTCAGAAAAAGGGATAAAAGCCAAAGCAGAGAACATAAATCCCAGAAGTACATACACCTCAGAGTGTTTAAAAAGATGTCAGTTTGTCATCATTTAGTGTCTGAAGGCCCTTGTTTCCCATTTCAGACATTTTTCCTATAAAACAATAGAGCATCTTAATGTTCCAACAGTGATATTCATTCCTCTTGATAATTCAGTCTGTCAATAATTTCATAAGGTTCCAAGAAAATGCTGCCTTCTTTTCTGATTTTCAACACTTGTTTTACTTTGCTACTGTAAAGACAAAAAAGAAAATATGCATACAGTAAAAATGAAAAGGAAGCCATTTCAAGAGTCCTACCAACTCAATGAAATTGCAGTGGTATTCACTAGAAGCATGACACAACTATTCACATTCACTGAGAGAAGCATATACTCTTGCAGCTTTATTCAGTAAGGGTAAGAGAAGTTGACAAATCATACTGTATTGCAGAATTGTTCTTGTAGAATATTTTGACAATGTATATTAATTAATAATGGATAGTTTGAGTAGCTACTTGGAATGACTGACTTTTGCATTTATCTCTTTATAATCATAAAAAATAGCAAAAATATTTAATAAAATGCATATATTTGACTCCTTCCCTCTTTCCCCTCCCTTTGTATGTCACTTTTCTTCTTAAATTATGTCCTTCTTGTAGTTTGAACTGTCCCTTATTATGTGTCTTTTCAATGCATTGTGGTCCTGATCCTGATTAAGACCACTGGGTGCCACGGTTATTCAAATGTTAAATTATTATTTCTATTGGTTTTGCTCTAACACCTATGAGCCCCAGACATGGACCAGGACACCAGTGTGCTAAGTGCTGTGCAAACTCACAGATGGTTCCTCCTCCAAGGAGCTTACAATTTATGTAGATGATGATATTCTAGTGGTTTTTTTTTTTGGGGGGGGGGGTTATATGCATGCATATTGTACTTCTACTTACAGAATGTAAATAGAACTAGAAAGAGGGGGATTTGACAGGTCCTACCTGATCACCAAAGGCTCTTTGATGTTTGTCTACAATGGTGACCTAAGGAAACAAACTAAAACTTCTAGATAGACAATTAGAGACTTCATGCTCAAATAACTCCTTTTTAAATAAAGTTTGTGGCTGAAATATCCCGTAGAGGTTGATAGATGGTCCTGGCAGAATTCCAAGGGTTTCTTTATGATTTTGATGGGTAATATCAATGTCTATTTTAAGCATTTTGTTACTTATTGATTGAAAGTTTTCACCATTGCGGGAAATTATGGAGGAACAGACAATTGGGGCTCAGACAATTATTTAATGACAATACATGTTGATATTCAAAAAGAGCTTTATAACCATTAAAACACAGATGGTCAATGTCATAGGTCAAATATGCAACATAAATATTCTTAAATCTAACTCTAAAGTTCTCAAGTGGTATTTTTCTTACTTTACTTATCTGTACATTTTTGTATCAATGGAAATATTTTTTCAGTGGTTTGTGTGTATGGTGAAATTAATGTTTACCAACAAAAATCTAATCCTTCCAAGCCTACTGGTAGAAGACTGGAGTTTTAGGCTTTGATTCAGCAAAGCACCTTAAAATGCTGCACTGGATGATTTTGGGACTTCCAGGTGCAATCAGTATAGCAAAAGCTTCCTAACTGAATTCTTTAATATAGGGTCCAGACCTAATTATGAAGATTACAAGCCAGGTTCTTGCGTACCTCTGTGTTAGGGGCTGAAAGGAAGCATTTTTCAAGAACAAATCCATATTATTTGTATTTGATTATGGTTAACAATTCATATATCCTCAAACAAGCATGAATATTAATCTTGTGAACAAGGTTCAGTTCCTCCATGTGATATCTCTGTTTATTTTGGTCACATACAATCTCCACATCAACTGGGCAAAGTCTGTGTAATTTGAGCAGAAAAATTGCTAAAGCTCCTTTTTGCATTTCAAAAAAATAGCAGTTACACCCCATGAAAGGACTGAAAAATCCTTAGTGAACAAGAAGTATCAAACCTATAAAACTACAGTATGTGTGACAGCAACACAAGTATCAAATGATTTCTGAATCAAGCAATTTAAAAGCTCAGGATTATTCCCCCTCTGATATAATTAAAAAGATTTTTTTTTGTAAAATACCAAATGTCTTATAGTTACACGACATTTGTATGTATCGCCAATGAATATATTTGTTGAAGTCTTATCGCACTGGACATCTACAGAAAATCTCATGCCATGCAATGCTGAATATGCATACATCTCAAAGTGATTTTATTTTAAAATGTTATTTTAATAATTAAGTTAATTATTAAAATGAGATAATCACATCTATTTTGTTTGAAACTTAACATATAAAGCACTCTCTTGAATTATTTCCTAAATTAAAGGCTTTATTTTTAAATTTTCTGGCTAAATACTATTAGATTAATTATTAGAATTCTGTTTTATTTTTTCTATTTTCTACAAGCATATAACCACAGGACTCTCCTGGGAGACCACATTATATGAGTTGTTTAAACGTGGGTCATATCCTAGTAAAATATGCTTGAAATAAATAGTGCTAAAAGGGATTTAAAATAGTACTTCTTATCCCTAAGGGTAATAAACAGCATCATGTGAATTAAAATCAGAAGGCACTCAACTACATTATGCCACTTCCTCAATCAATCTGTCACTGGCTGATTTCAGCTTTTTGTTCCTCCTCAGCTAGGATCTTGCTGCATTTTACATTTTTTTAAACATACGATCATGCAAGGTGCTGAGACTATGTGTGGAATGCTGAGCACTCTGCGCTCCATTCAGTTGACTTTACTTGCAACAACCTTTTGATTGGCGTTGCATCTGCTCAGTCCTTCCTAGGAGAGTTCATAACCTTGAAGGACTGATTCCTTTATACTGTGATTAAAGAACATTAACTATTATTGTTGTTTTATTATCATTATCATCATTTTAATATGAAGAAGCAGAGCAAGGGCCAGTCTTGAACTCTTTATTCAGGCAAAATGTCCATTGAATGTCCATCTGCCTGATGAGGGATATTGCCCTGGATAGCATTTTGTAGGATCTGCTCTGGCTCCAGGAGAGTTAATCCCCAAACTTCTATTTATTTTAGCAGGAGCCCATTATGCTGTATGAATCTCAGAAAGATGATGCTTCTGTCTGCAGCTTTTTGAATTTATCAAAGCCACTTTTATGTATTATTGTTAATTAATTATTTCTTTGTATTGCAAAAATAAGTAGAAGCCTTAGTCAGAGATTGGGATCTGAATGCGTTAGGTGCTGTGCAAACATATAACAAGATGATTGTTGATTCAAAGAGCTTACAATTTAAGTATAAAATGAGAGGCACGTGGATGCAGCAAACAGACTAGGAGAGCAAAAGTGATTAGTAGCAGACAAAAATCAGCCTCCTTTTATGGGATTTTTTGTCTTTCTTGTGAGATTTCCAATAATTCCAAATTTTTGTCAGGCCATAAATATTGTGTGCACATAGTGTTTCACACAGTGTTTTGTCACTTTGGATCTGGTTCTGGCCAAAATCAAGATGTTCAGAAGATTATGAAAGTGGAAAATAACACAAAAATAGTAACAATATTTTTTAATTTCAGAATCAATGTTGAGATTATTTTGAGATTTGAGACAAAAATTTTAGTAAACTCTAATTAGAGATGGTTGGATATTTTTGACAAGAACGACACCTTCACTAAAAAATGAACATGACCATTTTTATTCTGTTTTCCAGTCAACTTTAATTCTTATATCATTTAAATCATTTTCATTAGACATTCAGATGTATTAAGTGATGAGAAACGCATATGTGCATTCATCGGTGAATTAGCTTCTTCTTTAATAATAAAGAATTCACCCAATTGTTGTACTTCTAACAAAATATTTTTAAAAAAATATATTAGACTCAGCTCCTCATCAACTTCATGGATTTCAGTGGAGCTAATCTAATTTACACCAGTTGAGAATCTGGATCAGTAGAAAGTACATTGCCTAGGTACACTACAAAAAGCTGTGCAGCTAAAAGTTATGTCTTTTCCTTTTCCTCCTACAGTAACATCACTTTAAAAAGTAAGTTACTTATTAAGTAAGTAAGTTACTGCTGTTACTTATTATGTATTTATTACATATCTAGAGACATGAAATGTGCATGACATTTTCCTATAGATAGTGTAGCAGGCTAGGAGCCAGATTCTGCTCGCTTTACTCAACTTCAATGGGACTACTCACCAGAGTAAGGTGAACAGCTTTTAGCTTCTGCAGGGATTTAAAAGTATCTGATGTCCGAGTGTCGGTTGTTATAATACATTTCTAAGTTGTTGACCTTTTTTTTTCCAATATTATTTTTTAAATTTAGGATTCACTGGATGAAAGTTTTCTTTCTTACCAATTGAATGATACTGTTTTGCTGGTAATCTAGGTGCTAATTCTGCAATTGACTGCACACATTGGGCTACTGTGCCTTTTGAGAGCCCCATTGACTCAGCAGAAGCCATGTGACTGTCCACATGGAGTTTATTACAGGATCAGAGCCGTATTGTAGAGATCCTGGTAGGACTCAAACCCATGTTAGCAGCTGTTCCCTCTCACTGAGACCAGTCCTACAAAATGCTCAGGGTGCATATCTTCTCATCAGATCAGACCCTAAATGCTAAGTGAACCATGAAAGAGGTCAGTGTTTAATTTGAATTTTCAGTGTATTTTATTTTATTGTGAATTTTGTTCTCTGATTTCAAAGTACAATAAATTTAATGTGGGGTGGAGAGGGAGGGGATGTGAGAGTTGTTGCAGTTCAACTTAAATTTTGAATTCCTAATACTACATGAATGTGAAAAGGTTTGCACTGCCAATTACAGGCAAAGAATACAAGTGCAAGGAAACTGCTTTCTTCACAGCTTTTATTTCTGTTACTTTAATTGTTGAATGAGGAGCCTACTCACCTAACCTCTTGTGCTCCTCCCCTGAGAAAATCTGCCATCAAACGATGGCCCAGAAGAAATATGGGTGATTGCACTGCTCCCATAAAAAAAATAATAAAAAAAGGCACTAGTCTGGTATCAAGGGACCTTGCTAGGATACTTAGGAGAATATTTTCTGTGGAAGCCAACTGACCATCCATCTCCCTTTTTAACTAGTGTCAAGGCTGGTTTACTTGATGATGATTTGATGCCCAGCAATTGCTCCCCCTTGCCCACTGAAAATGAGTGATGACAGGGGAACAGCCGTCAAATAGAACAAGCTGAGATATTGTAGCAGGGAGCAGAGCTGAGTCCTGCAAAAAGGAAACACCGTTATAAAAAAGGATAAAGCTCTGAAAAACAGTTTTATAGTCTGTTTTCTGGAGAATGTTTTTTCTGGATTTGTAAGGTATGCTTATCTTGACAAAGCATTCCTATAAAATAAAACAAAGTGTGTTCTGTACATGTGCTTATATAGAATTCCCTAGATCTGTTTCTGCTAGGTTCAGTTGAACCCTGATGACCACATGACTGGGAAAAATATTAGAAACTATGCCTCTTCTTGTCTAACAGCGACTTCTCAATGCTGGGATATAAAACTAAAGAGACAAGCTGGCCACTGCTATGCTTTTTCATTTAGCAATGGTTACATGTATCAATACATGAATCTTAAATCTTAAAGCTTTGGATGTTTGCACTACATTTCCCTGGTGCTCCATTCTACTGAAGAGAATACTTGAGAAACAGTAGAAGTCACTCTACGCTCTTACACAAAAGTGCTACATTGTAGAGACATAAAAGAATTATTTCAAAATAGTAAAATATAATTGTAGTGTAACAATATAATATGTAGCATGTATACAGCGCTTTACATCTTCAAGGCACTTTACAAACATGACCTACAAACAGTATTATATATTCTAATGTATTCATACTAATAGTTATATAACTCTTAATGTGTGTATAGATATATATTAAATATATACAAAAACACCCACACACAATTTAGAACATACACTTTATTTAATTAGTTATATACATACATTAACTAATTCAACATTAAAGGTCAAGGTCCCAGTTCTGCAAACCATTTCTCACATGAGTAATTCTTACTCGCACCATTTGTTAAGCTGAAGTAGTTAGGAGTATGTGCATGTCGAAGGAATACTTGTGTAACTAAGGATAGCTGGATCCTGCTATTGTATCTATGCAATGCTCTTATAAGAATGTGAATATAACATAAATTAAGGTTCTTGCAATGACATAAACTGGGGTGGACTGAATATTGTGCAGATTGAGTAAACAATAATACTCTAAGAGTTTTATTTAACCAAATGTCCGATTTGAGAAGGTCCCAGGATATTAGAGAGATGAGGTGAGTGAGGAAATATCTTTTACTGAACCAACTTCAGACCTGAAGAAGAGCTCTGTCTGGCTCAAAAAGTAGTATTTTTCACCAGAAGACGTTGGTCCAATAAAAGATATTTCCTCACCCATCTGGTCTCTCTAATGTAAGTTAGAGCAGCATTCAGGCTACTCTAATTTATATGAGGCTCTGGACTGACTGTCAGACAGCTAAGGATTAGAGGGGTGGCAAAGAACAACTTTATTCCCCACCTCCTCACCTGAACTTTGCTCAGTGCAAAGGATCAGGCCTGCTGTGTGTGTATATGATGTATATGTTTTTGTTTATAGAGAGGGAAAATGTGCTGTGGATACGTGTTTGTGCCAGTAGGATATAGGGAACAATAGTTTCCTACAGTAACTGTACAAAGACTGATATGGTTAGCCTTCAAGTTTGATGACATTTTACACTTTGCAAGAAGAAAGTACGACTGCACTGAATATAACAACATCCAACATACCTCACCCACCTAGCCAAGATTAGATGATTCTTTATTGAATGAGGAACTGTAAACAGATATGAGAGGCTAATATTTCCTTCACAGCATGTTTCCTGTAAATCATAGCCCTTTTATAGAGATCTAAGCCTCTGTCTTCATAGATGCATAGTGCAAGACGCACTCTGCTGTTTTAGTGCCACTGTTCAACATTTGGGTGATGAAAAGTTGAGATCTCTAAAGATAGATTTTGGCACATTTAACACTCAGCTAAATTATCCTAACAGTGGTGGAATCTTGGCCAATAGCAAGTCTGTGCCAATGAGGTCAATGCAAGACAACACAGAGATTAGCAAGCCTTTTGGTGGTGGATATAGCTCTTGCTTTTTTTTGCAATGACTTATTAAAATGTAGGAAATTGAATTAGCTCCATGTGTGTAGCACTCATCCATCATAGAATTTGTTTCACTTCTCTGTAATGTTAATGAGATACGAAAAGCCTTTTCTTCCTTTCTAAGATATCAGCACAGTAACATTAATGACACAGAATCAGCTCCAGTGAATGGGAGAGAACGAGTTCACCTACACTATAATTTATAATTGGCTCACTCATGGGAGTTGAGTCTTTTGCATGAAAACTAGGGCTGTGTGAGCTCTCAGATGTGTTCCATTCAAGCCTGTATTGTCACCTGAAAGGTTTGAAGGAATCAGTTTGCATCTAATTAAGGCTTCTGTGACTTCATCTGAAAAACTTAAAGAATATATTCATTAAAAGTTTTTAAAAGTCCTCTTTTGTGGACGCCTATATATGACCTTTGAATCTGTTGGTGTTAAGCTGTCACCATAACAGATACCATTACAAGAAAACAGAAATTTCTACACAGCCCAAATACTGCTGTCAAAGATCGGAATGTATTAAGTTTGTTGCAGCTCTTATGAAAATCTCTGTACATTCTGAATGCAGTGATTATAGTGGGAGTCCATTGGGTAACACTTTATTTTAAGTCTCCATCAATGGGTGCTTAACTCCTGCTAATTTGGAACAGTGGCTGGGGGAACTATAGTTGAGAGTCACAGACATATAAAATGATTCCATTGTGATTGGTTTTATTGCAGTGAATGCCAGTGAGATTTTGTTGAAAGGAGGCAATAAAGAAAATCATGCTGCACTTCGTTGCAGTGTGTAGTGGTCCTGGTTTCAGAAACTAAAACTAGAGAATCTTTTTTGGCTGGCTTCACAGGAGGTGCTATAATGGGAGAACTTAAAAAGATGTTCTGTTTTGACAGTTAGTATCAGTCCCAGGAATATTTCCCAATCTATGTTTGGGGAATATGTCTCAGACTGATAAAACGGTGTTCCAGTTTGATAGATTCTAAGTGTTCCAAAGTGTTTCGTTTATTGAAGGAAACACTAGCTCTTGGGGTGAGAGAGAGAGAGAAGGTCACTTGCACTGGAGATTTGAAGCGTCTTCCAAGAGAATGGTGGGAAGATAAGGAAAGTTATAAAGCAGGCAACCAAGTAGGAAGAATGCTGTGTTTTAATTGAAAGCGGGACCAGGAGTCAAGGAGAATGCTTTTTCTCTGGTGGAGAACATCCTCCTTTTACTGTAGATATTGCCAATCCATTGCTGCCAAGGATGCTTTTTCTTCTCCCTGGCTCATGGATATTTCTGAAGAGCAAATATTTTGTGTTTGTGATAATGCACCAAATGACTTGATTTTTTTCTTGGAGAATCTGCTTTCCCCTCTTTATGCAGATTACTCAGTTTAAACACTGCCTGGGTGGGGAGTCAAGAAAAGGGGCAGTGCCATTTACAAATGGAGCTAGAATCTTGGATATACTCAGAACAGAGCTACCAAGGCCCATCTTACTAAGTAGGCTGCAGTTGTCACTGCTGTTCAGAATCAGTGACTGATACTAAATGCCTGTGTCATATGCCATTGGTCTTTCTGGAAATCCTGCCTGTTTCCCCCTTCATCTAAAAATGTCAGATCAAATGGAAGGAAAAATAAAACTACTAAATGACATGAAGAAAAATTGCAACATAAAAAATATTTATTTTAGAATGGGAACTATTCATTGGCTTTCTTACATTGGATTTTTTTATTATTAATGGGAGCTATCATTTAACATGTGTATCAGAACTGTGTAATATGTCATAAGAGACTGCCCCACACAACTATAACATAGCGACAGAAGAACTGCACAGTAGCTCAGATCAGTGTTCCATATAACCCAGTATCAAGGTCCCTTCAGCTCTAAATTTCTATGATTCTATCCTGCCTCTGAGAGCAGCCAGTACCAGATGCTCCAGAGGACGGCACAAAACACCGAGTTGAATAACCTGTTCCCAGGTTAAGTTTGCACTTGTTTGCTGTGTTGTTGTAGCTGTGTTGAACCCTGCATATTAGAGAGACAAGGTGGGTAAGTTAATATCTTCTATTGGACCAACTTCTGTTGGTGAGAGAGACAATTTTTCAAGCTCTGTGTAAGCTTGAAAACTTGTTTCTTTCACTAACAGAAGTTGGTCCAATAAAATGTATCGCCTCACCCATCTTGTCCTTCTAGACCTTGTCAGTTAATGCTCTAGCCCCTCGAAAAATGTTTTATCCTATCTAATATAACTGTGGATGTTTTTATGATTGAGATAAATCTCTAATCTTTTTTCTGACTCGACTAAGCTTTTGGATTCAATGATATTTTTTGGCAATGAATTCCACAGGTTGACTGTACATTTCATTAAAAGTATATTCTTTCTAAACACTTTAAAATTTGTGACTTTCAGTTGCACTTTTACTCTTGTATTATAAGAACCAGTAAACAGGAGAACTCAGCTGATTTTCTGGATAGAATTGATTATTTTGTATGCCAATTCTATGTCCCTTCTATTTATCAGCTTTCTGAATTAAACAGTGCCAGCAAGTTAGTCTTTCTACAAATGGAATAAGTCCATGCTGCTAATCAGTTTTGATGCCTGTCTCTGAACCTCTGCTATTTCTGCTATACCTTCTTTGGGATCAGAGGACCAGAAGTGAATGCAGTCTATTCCAGGTGAGGTTTCTCCATTGATTTATTTAAGAGCATCATCATATTTTTAGTATTATTTTTTCTGTCTTGTTCTTTTTTCCCCTAATTTTTGTTTGCTTGTTTAACCACCACTGCCTAATTAACATAAGTCATGTCATTATTTTTATTTAAATGGATTTTTATTTTAAATCAATTTCTTAGACATTCTGATCCTGATTCTGAGCCTTACTGTGGCTCTGTTATGGGGGCAGCTTCATAATGGTTCACGAGGCCAGCTTTACAGACCTCAGGGAGATTTACCTGTGTGTGTGTGTGTGTGTGTGTGTGTGTGTGTGTGTGGAGAGAGAGAGAGCTTCTCCATGTGGTATAAGGCAGAAAGGCTTTACATTGCCCTCCTCTTCCCCAGGGCCTCTGGCATGTGGCTTTGGTGCGTGAACGGTCAAGGAAAGGAGTTGGCATGTTGGGTAAGGAATCAATACTGCTGGAGTGTTCTCCTCTATGGCTGTTCTGAAGGGCAACCCATTGGGTGACCTTCAAAATCAAGAGTAGCCCATGGGGCTGTAACTTATTCTGAGGGCTAGGTCAAGAATTTGGGAGGAACAAAGATGGCTTAATGTCATTTTTGTCCTCTTCTGGGCTACATCTCTTAAGAATCAACCCCTGGTTGTTATGAATCTATGGTCTTGCACCTGTTCCACTGCAGCCAACAGCATTTTTGTCATTGACTTCAGCAGGAGGTGTATGGCAGTGCTCCAGAAGACCTTGGCATGAGTGGCATAAGGCCCACTCGTTATTAGCCAAAAGACACATTTTGAGAAAGAAACATAAGATTTAAAAATTAGGAACAATGAAAAAAATTAATGTGCTGGAAAATGTATTTAGCACTGCTGAATAGGAACATTTGCCTCATTTAGCCACAGAAAAACCATTCAGCTACCAAACAAGCTTCAAGGCCAGTTCTGCAGCCCTTATTTATATGGGTAGTCCAAGTTACACCAGTGGGACTTGTGAGGAACAGCTGGAGGCCCATAAGTTTCTTTACTAGGAATTACTGATAGGAGAGCTATTCTTGAAACAAGCCAGCAGAGATCTGGCGGGGCCACCGCCCTGGGGCATCAACTGCCAGACCTATCACTTTTTACTGTTAGGGTCCTAGTCTCCACTGTCATATGGTGTAGGATGCACACACAGAAACTCCAGCCTGCAGATGGCAGGACTTTAGCTAACTGGTTAACTTAGTACATAGCCATAGCACTTGGCTGAAGCAAACAGTTTACGAGCAAGAAGGAGAAAGATGATTAATACTAATATCTTACATTTGCATAGTGCCTCACATAGCTAGTGGACTCAAGCACTTTAAAAACTACAATCCTAATCCTCCATCACTTAAATTAATAGGGGTAGATTTGAGCACTATCTAATATTCAGGAATCACTCCCCACCACCACTAATATGCAGCTGTCTCTAGGGTAGTACATGGAAGCTTTATAACAGTGCACACCAACACCGTGCAACAACTTATGACAGGAAATGAAGAAGAAGAATGTAGCCAAATGAAACTGCCTGGAGAAATTTAGGTGAAGAATGTAATTACTGAAACTGGAATTAGGCCCGGACACAAGGGTTAACACACCCACTGCTGCAAAAGCACTATGAGTTCTTTATTATCCTCCAGTAGTCAGACATCAGTTTTACACCTCATCTAAAATTTGTTGCTAGTCCTACCTGAAAGCAACCTTAAATGTTTATGTCAGTGTCTTTAAAACAAAAAGAGAGACATCTGATGTGCAGACCCTGCATGCTCTATTGCCACCAGATATTGCATAGCAGTGGAACCACAAATTGTTTCCTTCTGGGGGGAGATTTTATTCAGAAATCCACCCCTCAAAACCTCACTTTTGCTGAAGACCAAAAGTGCAATTTCTTTAGCAGCCACCTTTGAGAATAAGTCAAGTCAAGCATGTATGTAACAGAAATTAAAAAAAAAAAGTTTTAGTTTTATATCCCAAAGAATTTTTACCTGAAGAAAATAATAGAAATGAGCAACAGTCATAAAACTTTAGCCTGTGTAAATTAAATGGTTCTGCTGCATTAACTTCATAAAACCATAATCCTCTCCTCCATAAACTATTCCATGCACTGCAACATATCTGATTTATGGGATATGGAATCGATGGGGAAAAATTAATGCTTGAAAAACATATTAGAGACATTATTGAACAGATTTTAATTGAGATTTGATTTCAATGCCCCTTATCCACATGATTAATGGATGCTACCCCTCGACTCCAGCAGGCAGAAAAGAGAGTCTTTAATATGACAATTAAGTATCTGTCTTTAGGTTTTATGTAGCTCTCTCCTCAGATCACTTCATCAGTACAGTGTGGCTTTTGTGCAGATTAAATTGAGACTCAATTTTCTCTATTTTCCAGCACTTACTTATGTTTTATGACAAGCACTAAATCAATTTTATGCTATTATTGATTTTTTCTTAAATGGACACAAACCATTTCGCCTTTTGCCCTTCTTTTCTAGTTTCCTTCCCTTTCCTTTTTTCACTCTATGCTTGATATACAGCCACCTAAAGAAATTTCAAACGTTTCCTGAGATTTCTACAGGTTGTGCCAATTCACTCACTTTTTACAACATCAGAATTGACAAACTTAACTTGGAATTCTATCAAAACTTGTATATTGTTGTAATGTGACAAGGTGTACGAGTTGGGGTTTTGTTGTTTGTTTTGTTCCTTCTCTTTTTGCTTTCTTTAAAAAACAAAACAAAAAACCAAAACCAAACCTCTAAAGCTTATTTCCTTTCCCCTTTCAATTTTAACAAAATCTTTCTAATACCTCCTGAAATATTTGAAGGCTAGCTTAAGCTATAATTTTTGAAAGAGTCTTGAAGTCTAATTAATACAACGGTGTAGGAAAATCTATTTCATGGCTTGCAGGGGAAAAGGGCATTATCTGCAAGGTGCAATAACTCCTCTGAGATATGGCAACAGCTAGTGGTACACCGTGCAATTAAGAAGCTGCTGGATCTTTAGGGCTTTATCCTGTATGACCTGTGGCAAAAATTAACAGCTGCTTTGGGCAATAAAAGTAACACAATTTGTAATCAGATAGCTTAATTTTGGGGCTAAGAATTATACACGAGGAAGGACAAAAGGGGGAATGGAGAAATATAATTCAGCCAAGAAAATAGCTTGGCCTTTGATTGTGTGGTAGTTTGGGGTCATAGAGGAGGTTAAGAGAGACTACTCTGTAACTCTGTTTGTTTAGAGTCCAAAATGACTATGCACAGTGTTTGAGCTCAGGTGGTAAAATTGATCCCTACACCAAGGAAATAAGTAAAGTGACTTTATTTTGCAGGACAGTAAATAAAAGTCTCACATTCTCTTGGGCATTTACTTAATTGTTTATCCATTAACTCTCAAATTATTAAAACAAAAAATGGATGTGATATTGCTAGAAAAGACCTTTCCAAAAATGCTTTGCTTTGAATCATGAGGCCAATTTTAACTTCAGTGAACCATTTTATGGCATCTTTGCTCAGTCAATACTTGCATCAGTGGAAATTTTCCTGAATAATAACAGCAGTATTTGACCCAGAATTATTCACTTTTGAGCTGTTGTTTCTATGGTCCTGCTGTTAACACATGGTAATTCATGCTCTGTGAGTGTTCAGTGGTGGGAAAGGGAGGGAGGTTGGTGTGGGAACCTTCTCACTGGCTTCTTGGAGGAAGCGATTCATAGAAAAAGAACCGGAACTTGGAGCAAAACATTAGTCATTTCCCTCCCGCCCCGGTGCATTATGTTTTTGTTGCTCTCTGCATCAAATGGTAGCCCTACTGAGTTACACAAGTGAGTCATTCAATAGTGGGCAGTATTTTAGAATCAGGCAACAGTGCTGGAGCTCCCAAAGCCCCTACACTGTTGATCCCTCATGTAAGATACATGTTAGTATCACTGATGTCAACATTCATGATTATCAGGAGACTCATGATTTTTGCCTTGCTGTTTGACTTTCCCATGAGTTCAGGATAACAGGGATAAATATAATGAATCAGCATACATACTGTCTTTCTGGCTCATGTAACAAGAACACTCTCCTGTGAGCAAAACATTTTGTGAGCTTCATACGTGTTCTACAATGTGGATGTTAGATACCAGGAGCAAAGAGCAGATGAGCCCTGAAATCGTTAGCTTTAGTTTGAGTTCAGATTCAAACCCCTTACAGCTCAGTGGTTTCTATGATGTGCACTAATCCAGAGCCAAAAGAAACCATTGTATTTCTTTTGTTAAGCAGTTGTTCTCACCTCACGCTGCAGAATCCTTATACATTTACTGTATTTTTCTTTTGTTTTTTTTTACCATTTTCCTCCCTATTATTTATTACTATAGTTGCTGCTAAAATATTATACACTTGTAAAAAGTACTCATCACTATGTTGCCTTACACAAACATCATGTAAATATTGTAAATCAAGATAAATGACTGAAAAATGCTAATAGATATTCTCCTATCACATTTTGAGAACCACAGTAAAATTGGTCTAACTTGGTTTTCCTGAACCTGAATATTCTGTATGTATATTCTTCTCCTACTATTTACTCTTGTCTCCTAATTATCCTAATTATACATTACTTCATTATTTTGCATTTGTTTTTATATAAGATCTTGATAATTTTGTTATACTGTGGTTTTCATTGTTTTTCACTTTGACATTTTCCTCATCCTTGATTCTTCATTTTCTGCCTCACGTTTTGTAATTCTGTGATATTTGGCTCTCCCTGAGAAAGTGTTGCAGGACCCAAGAAGAGAGAGACACTGTGGATTGTGAATCACAATACCTTTTCCCCAACACCATTCATTCAGTCATACACCTTCATTCTGGTGACTTTACAGCAACCTTAGCTGAGATGGAGCTGAGACAGTCAACATTGTATGGCATAACAGCTGAAATCAAAGGTCAGCCAAGTCTAATTTCTACAACATTCAAGTTGTGGGCTATCTGGGGGCTATTCAATTTCAAGGTTTAAAATGCTTGTATAGTGGAGCAGTCCAGTTAAACAAATACCTTTTAAAGTAATAAATCTACTACAAACTTCCTGTACACTAAAGGGCAAATTACCAGAATGGGTTAACCTGTTGAAAGAATAAACCCATTTACAGAATAAATGCTCTGCATCTGAAATGGAACTACAGATAGATAAATCTCTTCTGTGCACACCTATTAAAAGAATCATCTTTTCCTACATCCAGTTTCATGGCATCACAGTTTTGGTTTGATTAGATTTTTCATTTTTGTACCCATAGATGATGTGTTTTGTTTCAAGGAATAAGTGTTTAAAGGCCCCTTAAAAGGGGGATGTATAGTGCATTGAAGCCAAACAGCTCAAAGCAGTCTTTCTGGGCATAGTATTATCATCCATAGCCTGACAACAAACAAGAGACCTTTGTGTCTCATCCATGCAGAGGAGTTTGCAGGCTTTTCTAAAATGAATTGCAGGCATAATCTAAAATCTTACATACTAAAATCAATAAATGGCTTTAGCTTTACTGCCTCCTCCCCCCACCTCTCTCTTTAGTCTGGCTAGTAGCATTGTTAAAGATTAGCCAAGAGGAGAGTTGTGCTCCTCTTTATAGTTGAAGGATGGATGAGAAATATGACACAGGCTGGCTACTTGCTGGAAAGAAGGGGTAATGTGAGACAAGTCAGACCATTATAAAATCATTTAAATTTTATTTTTGTTTATTTTATTGCACTTTAGATCATTTATTTCAGATAAAAACCTCAATGGCTACCCACTGGCAGTAGTGGGGTTTGTAGGACAAGCCTTCTAGGCTGTGCTGCCAGTGGCTGTTGCATAGCAACAGTAGAAACAATAGCAGGAGGGGCTGAAGGGGTGTATCGAGTGCCCTGAGGGAGCTCAAGTACCCCAGGCACTTAGGCAGGGCACGACATGATAAGTGGCTGTTGATCCCTTTCCCTCTAGAAACAATCTATTACTCCTGTGATTAAATCTCCTTTGTACTATGAAGTCCCCAAAGAGGAAAGAGTGACCAAACAAGAGGAAAGGTATTTAATAAGGTCAAGAAAGTTCCAAACTGAAAACAGCTCTCTTTGTCATGTAGTCAGTAAAAGAACAGACCCCCCCCATTTCATCCCCCCCCCCCAGCATATTATTCTGCAATGGTTACGGTAAAACACCTTAACTCAGCTCTGCGAAAGAATGAGGGAGAGGAAGAGACCACCTTCAGAGTGCAGCTGGAATTGGAAGCTGTCTGCCTCAGCCGTTAGAAATATGTGGAGAAATTACCTATCATTCCCTGTAGAGACATCCAGCAACCATCCCAACCCAGCTTTTCAGTTCGGTGATAATATGCTCCTATCAGTTTTAATAGCCCCATGCTGGATTCAGGAGGTATTATGGATTGTACAGCAAGCATATTGTCATTAAATTAAATTTTCAGAACATTCCCCAGCTCATCACAAATACCACAGAGAGTAATCATAATCGGTTCTCAACACATGTGTAATTGCCTTCAGCTGGCGTTTTTTACAGTTGACATTGTTCAGCAGTGATAAGGTGATTGGTGATTTGAATACACAGCTTGTTTCATAGCTGCCGTAATTGAAATATGGTATGTGTGAATGGAAGATTACATTAAGACCTAGGATAATCACCTGACATGAGAGTAATTGAGTCTACAATCTGCCACTGAGTCTCTCAGGGAGGGCTGAAATGAAAAGAAGCCATTAGTAGATTATACCACTGCTGGCTCTGCTTTGTGCTGGAGTGCCAGGCTGGCATTCCAGAACTGCGGGCTATGTGTGGATACTGTCTAGGGCACCATAAATGAAAGGAAAGAAAGGGGGAAACAAAATAGTTGAAAAGAAAAGTTGAACTTTTTTTCCTCAGGGGAGAACAAGCCAGGTTCTAGAACAAATACTTCTCACTGCCTTAAAAATATTTCTCTCTTATTTTCCCATTGATAGAGGTACAACATCTCATTTTTTTTTTCATTTTATTTTATTTTATTTTATTGCATGGGGTAATGGAAAAGCTTTAAATGAATTACTCCTGGTGTTTTTTGACATAAATTATCAAATTCTAAATTAATTACCAATTTATGGAGAATTTTCTAGGGGTGAAATCAATAGCCATTAAATAGGCTTCTGTATAATTATTCTAAAAAGCTATAGACTTTAATACATAGTGCTGATTCTTCGTTCAGAATTTTCAGTCCAAGCTACAGAATTGAAAAGAGAATTATATCCTTGTCATAGAATTCTACTAGTTGTTTTAAAGATTCAGTAGAAAGATTATTAGTGCTTATTAAACTGGAATTTTCCATAAGGTGGGTGCAAGTATTTTGAGTATTGCAAAGAAGGAATTGCAATAAGGACAATCATAATTGGGGGTAACCAAGAAGAGCATCCCATCCTGCCCTTTTAAAATAAATAAAATGGAGTGCTAGTAAATCTGAAACAAACATTTCTTCCAGGTGTCCAGATTTAATGGTCAAAAGCATAATTGCTTTTTAAGGAGAATATTTTATTTGTCAAGGGCTGAGGTGCACTACCTTGTGATGGAAATACCCCATCTGTTAATATGTTTTTTTTTCCTACACCACACTAAATATTGCTGTGGATAATTTCATGAAGGAATGTAATGTCAGGGTTTCCTCAAATCTACTGTACATACGATAATAAGTCCTGTAGAAGAGAAGGATTGCAAGACCAATTGAGATAAACAAGTCAGAATTACTGTTAAGAGGCTGGTGCCCAGAGTGTTTAATTGCTTGAAAAGGTGACAGCGCATTTATGTAGCTACCCCTTCAAAAATTATCATTGAGCCAATGATAATCCAGTTATAATAATGAGTACTGAGTCGATTAAGCTTAGCATGCAGAGAACATGCTTTTTAATGTTAAATAACTCAGTCTCTTCATGTAAAAAGGGAAACGGAGACAGGTACTCATTAAAAAGCCTAAAAATAGTTGAAACCAGCATATTTGGTTTTTTACAAAAACAAAATATCCAGGTAAAAGCCTATATTCAAAACTCTAGCCTGTTGTGAAATAGCACAGCTAAATTATAAGGCTTGATCCTGCAAGGTGCTGAATGTCCTCAATTCCCACATAACTTCAGGGTGCTCAGCAATTCTCAGGATCAGGTGTCAAAATGTAGTACTACTTTGAAAAGAGTCTGAAAATGGCTTTGGAAGACAGAGATAGGTTCTCTTACACATCACTTATAAACAATATAAACATACATGTATAAACATACATCAGTTGCAGAGACAAATTATGCCCTCTTACACAGAAGGAGGGATATAATAGGGTTATTTTCTAAATTTTTCCCACCATTACTATCAACATAGCCCTTTTTAACACTGTGTCAATGAAATATGCTCAGAGGAAGTCTAACTAACACAGTGTTAAAGACACCAGTGGCTGTACAGATCTTGTTTAAACTAGGACTTCCATTGTTGCTTACACTAGTGCAGCAAAGGGAAGTTTTTTAGACAATTTAGGCTTTTGTTATACCTATGCAATAATACCACTGCACAGGTGTAACAGGGGTCTGAGTTCAACTTGCAGAATGTTCATTAGCAGTAAGTATGCATGAAAAAGAAAAAAAACAGCTTGGCTCTCAGATCACAGGCTGAATCTCCAGGGCTGGCAATTTAAAAAAAAATGAAATTGTTTACCGTAAACTGAGCTAATTTGATCTGGACACCACTGATCCACAACAAACATGGAACTCCATAATGTATTTTTACAATCCCTTTTCAAGCATGCTTCAGGGATCTTATTCGCATTTCACATATGCCAGATGCATTACCATTGACTAGAGCTGGCCAGGTATTTTTTGATTAAATGGGTTTTTTTGGTCCAGAAATCCTGATTTGTAGAAACTGAAACCCCAGAATAACCAATAACATAGTTGTTATGGATGTGGGAGACCCAGGACCAAGTCCCTGCTCTGAAATAGGCACTGTAGGGACTTGAGCCTGAGTTTCCTACATCGCAGGTGAGTGCCCCTGCTCCTGGGCTATTGACTATTCCGGGCATGGTCTCTGTTTTTTTCATGAACATGTTCAAAAGGTCTGGGTTTGCTCTGATGTAGATCAGAAAGAAATCTCAGAACTTCCAAATGTATTGCAAAATGGAATTCTTGTTTTCCAGACACTCCTATCATTGACTCATTGACATAACTCCCAGTTCAAACCAAGACGCAGGATTCACTTGAATTTGAGCAGAAGATTGGCAAGTGGGAAAATTCTTTATGTGACACTGTTTAAGGGAAGTGACATAGTTTAAGGGGGAGAGTTCTTCTTTTTACCAAAAGTTTATAGAGGGTCTCGGTTGCTTTTTATTCCACACCTGACTCTTTAGGTGGCTGGCAACTAACTTGCTCCCCTCTCCCATTTCTTCAGAAGAGCATTTCATATGTCCCAAATGTTAGGTGACTTCTCAGGGGAAGAGGCCCGTTTGCCTCTCTCCCATTCTCCATCAGTACACCTTACAAATGCTTCACCAGATCAGGCTTCTGCTGACGCTTTAATGACTTGACAGAGCTCCAAGGTTAAGATACCACACAGGGCATCTTTATTCTCAAGTACTGCTGGGATTTAAGTTATCAAAAGGTCAGCAATAGGTGTGGAGCATTTGCAGATCCTGCATCTGAGAAAAAAAGGATCCAGATTATTGGCCTTTGAAAAAAACAAGAGGGAGTTAAGACAATGGGCCTACACCTTAATACAGCTTCAGATCATAGCTGTGCACAATGGCTAGGGTGACCATACATTCAGTTTTGGCTGGGACAGTGCCTTTTTTAAGCCCTGTCCTGGCCATCCAACTTTTTTTTTTTCAAAAGGAGGCATTTGTTTCATTTGCTCTTGCCGTCTTGATCAGTTGGCAAGAGTAAATGGGACAGATGCTCACTTTTGTCAAAAAGGGGAGGTGCAGAGGAATGGGCGGAGGGCGAGTGGAGGGAGGCAGGGCTGGGGGGGCATTCCAGTAGGAGGGGTGGTTGACAGGGCTCCAGCAATGGGTAGGGTTGCCCACTTTCTAATAGCACAAAACTGCACACCCCTGCCTCATCCCCTGCCCTGCCCCTTCTCTGAGGCCTCGCCCCTGCTCATTCCATCCCTTCTCCCTCCATCACTCACTCTCTTGCACCCTCACTTAATTTCACCGGAGCAGGGGGTTGGGGTGTGGGAGGGGGGGTGAGGGCTCTGGCTGGGTGTGCAAGCTCTGGGGTGAGGCCAGGGAAGACGGGGTTTGGGGTGAGGGGAGAGGGCTCCAGGCTGGGGCAGGGGGTGAGGACTCCATCTGGGAGTGTGGGCTCTGGGGTGGGGCTGGGGATGAGGGGGTTGGGGTGCAGGAGAAGGCTCCAGGCTCAGGCAGGGGGTTGATACGGGGGTGAGGGGCTCCAGCTGGGGGTGTGGGCTCTGCAGTGGGGCAGGGGCTCAGGGCTGGGACTGCGGGTTGGGGTGTCAGGAGGTTGCAGGGTGCAAGCTCCGGGATGGAGTTTAGGTGCGGGAGGAGACTCCAGACTGAGGCAGGGGGGTTGGGGTGCGGGGTCCTGGTTGTGCTTACCATGGCTACCAGGTGCATGGGTGGCCAGGGAGGCTCCACGCACTACCTTGCATCTGCTGGCATGGCCCCACAGCTCCCATTAGTCATGGTTCCTGGCCAAGGGGAGCTGCAGAGTTGGCCCTCGGGGTGGGGCAGCGCGCGGAGCCTCCCTGGCTGCCCAGACGTCTAGGGGCCGCAGGAACCTGGCAGCCTCTTCCAGGAGCCACATGGCACTAGGGCAGGGAGCCCCAGGCTCCTGCTGCACCGCCAGTCGGCAGTGCCAATTGAAGCCCCCAGGGTCCCTTTTCGACCGGGTGTTCCAGTAGAAAACTGGATGCCTGGCAACCCTAGTGATGGGCAACAGTCTCCTGAGGGGCCCCCGCAGAGTTCCAATGATGGGCAACAGTACTAAGCTGGGGAGGGGGCCTTGGGCAAGTGGCTGGGGGTGTCCCATTTTCTCTTTGTCAAATATGGTCACCCTAACAGTGGCTGAATCTCCTGCCTGGGAGATAGAGAGATAAGTATTGTGGCATTCAAACATAGCCCCCATTTGGGTTGGTACAGACCCACACTAACTCAGTGAACTCTCCTGGTGCCACTGTATCCCATGAGAGACACAATGTTATTCATGCTCTCCAAGGAAATACAGAGTGAGCTCCCCTTCTCCCCTAGCAAATGCTGCTCTCATTGACTCCTCCCCACTGCCCCTTTTGGGTAGCCAATGTTGCTATAGCTTCAGGAAAGCACCAGTCAGTAGCAGGTTATATACTTTCAGTTGTTCTTCTATGAAGTCTGAGAGAGGGCTCCTTGAACTTCTTTCCTTCATGTACCTGTGCAGGAGCCAACCCTGAGCAGGCTCTCAGGTTGGGTTATAAAAATGGGAGAAGGTTTAGGAGTTGGAAGGTGGCTAGTATTTTGCCCAAACCAATTTTCTCATTTTTAATAAGAATGTATAAGTGAGAAGGGGACTAGCTTTGTATGTTAGGAACTTCACGCGTCATGAATGTGTTACAGTCTCCATATCTCTGTATGAAAGGTATGGGTATAATGTATTAAACAAAGGCATGTTCCATCTATACGACTGTCACAAACAACTTGTTTGACTGTTTCAACAGTGTCAGCAATAGTGAAATCCTTCATTTTGTGGCTGAACCAATGGTGTATGGATGTAATATAACCTATGAGTTCACGATTGAAAATAGAACCCCCTGTAGTATACGCTCCATCAGAGAAGCAAAAGGTGCACCTTCCCTGTAGCTTAGTCAACCTGGAAGTCTCCCTTATATACATTGCAAAATTTAAGACAAGGCCTTTGCAACTTTACAACTTCAGCAGACAGGCACATCTTTGGTTTGTTTTACTATAAATTGCTGAAACAATGGAACTTAAAACCAATACAGTATTACTGTATGACACTGTCAATATCATTTATAGCACAATTTTACACAAAGGCAGAAGTATCGTAAAAAAAAGAAGTGAGTCCTATCAAGTGCCCTAAAATTCTTCATGTCGTAAATAAGTCAGATTTCTGAGAGGAAAGCAATAAAGTTCCAACAGATTCAATTTTTCCTACTAAATAATCACCCTGGCCTTTTCCAGTAACTTCACAAGAACAGTTCCTGAAGAAGCAGACAAACTCAGTAAGGGGTGAATAAAGCACACCTACTTCTCAAGCTCTAAAAAATAATATAGAGGAGCAACCATGTTACTCAAACAAAAATGTTTGAGAGGTAACATGAAATATGAAGAAGTAGGTACTGAAGGAAGATAGATGCTGATGAAAATCAACAAGCAGAGTAGTCACAATATAATAGTCAACATATTCACTACAATAAAAGAAGCCCTAAATTGTTCAAGAAAACATCACCAGAATTACTGGTGGAAAGAAACCAAAGTGTACAAGAGGTGAAGATTTTGAAGTAATCCCATTCTCCATGGGATAAAGTATACAAGACAAACAGGAAATGACAAATAGCTTGTTTAACTCATTCAAATAGGTTTGGTCATGATTGACATATGAAGGCTACTAAACAATTCATTGGAATAACACCAGAGATAAATTTGGCCACAGAAGAGAGATTATTAATCTATACGATCTGGAGTTCAATCCACATATTTAATCTTGGACATTTTCTTTATATCTCACCATTTTTTTCTGAATTAATAACTTCTACTATTGGGAGTATTGTCCTGTCTGACCACATTCCAGTCATGCTAGTTGTTTCACTAGATTAGGATTTACCTAGCTCCTCCAGTTGATGAGTTAACACATTGCAGCATAAAAATGAAAAACACAGAAAAGAAGTACACTACACTTTGGACTTAAATCAACAAGCCTTAGATAGGAACACAAGAATGGCCATACAGAGTCAGGCCAATGGTTCATCTAGCCCAGCATCCTGTCTTCAGACAGTGGCCAGTGCCAGATGCTTAAAAGGGAATGATCAGAATAGGGATTTTTAGTGATCTATCCCTTGTCATCCTGTCCTAGCCTCTGGCTATCAGAGATTTATTGACACCTAGAGCATGGGGTTACATCCCTGACCATCTTGGCTAATAGCCATTGTTGAACCTAACCTCCATTAATTTATCTAATTCCTTTTTGAACCCAGTTATAATTTTGGCCTTCATAATATCCCCTGGTAACAAGTTCCACAGGTTGACTGTGCATTGTATGAAAAAAATACTTCCTTTAGTTTGTTAATTTAATTGAGTGACCTTTGGTTCTGGTATTATGCGAAGGGGTAAATAACACTTCCCTATTCACTTTCTCCACACCATTCATGATTTTATTAACATCTAACATGCCTCTCCCCCCCAATTGTCTTTTTTTCTAAAATGTCTTTTGTATCTCTCCTCATATGGAAGCTGTTCCATACACCTAATAATTTTTGTTGCTCTTTTCTGTACTGTTTCCAATTTTAATGTATCTTTTTTGAGATGGGTTGACCAGAACGGCACACAGTATTCAAGATGTAGCCATAGCATGGATTTGTATAGTGGCATTATGATATTTTCTTTCTGTTATCTATCCCTTTCCTAATGGTTCCTAACATTCTGTTAGGTTTTTTGACTGGCGCTGCACATTGAACAGGTGTTTCAGAGAACTATCTATGATGAGTCTAAGATCTCTTTTTTGAGAGGTAACAGCTAATTTAGACCCCACCACTGAGTGTGTACAGTTGGGATTATGTTTTCCAATGTGTTGCATTTATCAACATTGAATTTCATCTGCCATTTTGTTGCCCAGCGACCCAGTTTTGTGAGATCTCTTTGTAACGCTTCCCAGTCTGCTTTGGACTTATATATCTTGAATAATTTGGTATCATCTGCAAACTTGGTCCCAGTACAGATCCTTGGGGTACTCTGCTATTTACCTTTTTCCACTGTGAAAACTGACCATTTATTCCTACCCTTTGTTTCTTATCTCTTAACCAGGTACTGATCCATGAGAGGACCTTCCCTCTTATCCCATGATGGCTTACTTTGCTTCATATCCTTTGGTGAGGGACCTTGTCAAAAGCTTTCTGAAAGTCCATTAGTGAGGCAAAGATTCCCTTTTCCAAAAGCCGTGTTGACTCTTCCCCAACATATTATGCTTATCTATGTTTCTGATAATTCTGTTCTTTACTGTAGTTTCAACCAATTTGCCTGGTACTGAAGTTAGGCTTACCAGCCTGTAATTGCCAGGATCGCTTCTGGAGCCTATTAAAAAAATCGGTGTGACATTAGCTATGTACCAGTCATCTGGTACAGAGGCTGAATTTAAGTGTTATGTTACATAGCACAGTAAGTAGATCTGCAATTTCATATTTGAGTTCCTGATGATTTATTTTTAATGTATCAGTTTGTTCCCAAACTTCCTCTACTGATACCTTAATCTGGAACAGATCCTCAGATCTGTCATCTAAAAAGAATGGCTCATGCTTGGGAATCTCTCACATCCTCTGCAGAGAAGACCAATGCAAAGAATTCATTTAGCTTCTCTGCAACAGTCTTGTCTTCCTTGATTGCTCCTGTAGCACCTTGATCATCCAGTGGCCCCACTAACTGTCTGGCAGGCTTCCTACTTCTGATGGTCCTTTAAAAAATTGCTGTTAATTATTATATTTTTTGCTACTTGCTCTTCAAATTCCTTTTTGGTCTGCCTAATTACACTTTTTGCACTAGACTTGTCAAGGTTAATGTTCCTTTCTATTTTCCTCAGTAGGATTTGACTTCTAATTTTTAAAGATGTCTTTTTGTCTCTAACTACCTATTTTACTCTGTTTAGCCATAGTGGCATTTTACTGGTCCTCTTACTTTTTTTGTTTATTTGAGGTATACATATATAGTTTGAGCCTCTACTATGGTGTTTTTTACATCTTTAAACATTTCCATGCAGCTTGTAGGTATTTCACTCTTTTAACTGTTCCTTCTAATTTCCATTCAACTAACATCCTCATTTTTATGTCATTTCCTTTTTGAAGTTGAATGCTACAGTGGTGGGTTTCTTTGGTATCCCTTCCCCCACACCACAAGCATATTAAATTTTATACATTATGGTTGCTATTACCAAGCTGTTCAACTATATTCATGTCTTGGACAAGATCCTGTGTGCTGCTTAGGACTAAATCACGAATTGCCTCTCCGCTTGTCCACTGGTTACAGCTCAGGACCCTCAAATTAGATAAACTGAATCGAGGTTCATCATCCCCAGCTGTGTTCTGAACTCCTTCCTACCTCCCCTGAGTTTCTGAAGGCTCTTCAATCTGCTGGTATGGCAGTCTCCTTCTAGGGTATGGTCCCTAAGTGGCCCTTCAGCAACTTGCTGGCAGGAGTTCCCTCCTCCAGGCCTGCTTACTCTTCTGGCAGCCACCCTGCCTCTACTTCCCAGTCCTTTTATTCTCTCTGCTGTGTTGAGGCTGTCAATCAGCAATGGCTAGCAGTGCCTGTGTCAACCCCTTGGTTGCTGGGTCACCATGACACCCCTTTAATAAATCTTCCCCTAAGGGATGTCTCTGTGTGAACCATGTGCACCTCACCTGTCAGATTTTCTCCAGTCCTTAGTTTAAAAACTCCTCTATGATCTTTTTAATTTTACATGCCAGCAATCTGGTTCAATTTTGATTTAGATGGAGCCCATCCTGCTTGTATAGGCTCCTTCTTTCCTAAAAGGTCCCCAGTACATAATAAACCTAAATTCCTCCTCTGAGCACCATTGTCTCATCCATTCATTGACACCCTGCAGTTATGCCTGTCTAACTGTCTCTAGGCATGAAACTGGAAGCATTTGAGAGAAGCTACCATGGAGGTCCTGAAGTTTAATCTCTTATCTATCAGCCTAAATTTGACTTCCAGGACCTCTGCTCTACCTTTCCCAATGTTATCGGTACTTACTACTTATATGTACCATGACCAACAACTCCTCTCCAGGACTTTACGTAAGCCTGTCTAGATGTATTGAGAGGTCTTCGACCTTCATACCCAGCAGGCAATTCACAATGTGTTTCTCCTGATTATCACAAATCCAGCTATCTATATTTCTAATAATGAATCCCCATTACTACTACCTGACTCTTCCTAATAACAGGGATCCCCTCCCTTGGAGAGGTATCGTTCAGTATAAGAGGATACCATGGCATCATCTGGAAGGAACATCTTAACTGGGATCATTTCCCGCTGTTCCAGCTTGATGTTCTCTTTCCTTGAGACTTTCATCCTCCTCAACAGTACGGAGGCTGTCAGCCTGGGGGTTGTCCCAGAAAGTTTAATCTCTATGCCTTTGTCTCCCTTAGCTCCTCCAGTTCAAGAGTCTGTACATGGTCTCTGAGGGCCATGAACTGCTTTTATCAAATGCATGCATATGCCACTTGCCCATAAGGCAGGTAATCATACATGCTGCATTCAGTGCAATAAACTGGATAGCCCCCACTCTGCTGATGAACTTCTCCCTACATTAATTTTACACTTGCAGGGTTTTTTGTTTGTTCTCTGTGTGTGTGTGTGTGCATGTGTGTTTTTTTGGGGGGGGGGGGGAAGCAGGTGGTGGTTATTGGCCTAAATCTAGAAAATTTCATTAGACATATCTGGCTCCCTGTGATGGTGTCTTTGCCCCACACTGGTCCATAAGGGGTTAGTATAGCCCTGGGGAGGTTGCACAGAAGGGCTGCATCCAATTAGAGAGGGGCTGCAAGAAGCAGCCAGTCAGGGCTGGGCAGGCCCATAGAAGAAGTGCTGCAGAAAAGAGCAGTTTCAGTTGCTTCCTGGAGCTCAAGGAGGGAGAAGTGGTTGCCTTGCAGGAGGAAGAATGCTAGCACCTTGGACAGAGCAGTGTTGGGCAGGATCAGGGGAGGTGAGAGTGAGCTCCTGGCTGACTGCTAAGAGTGACATGCTGACGCCCGGAGATAAGGGCTGAGAAGGTGCGGGGAATCGGTCCAGGAAAGTAGACTGAGAGGTTGGAGGCGATGTAGCACATGGCTGCCATCTACGGGGTCCCTGGGCTGGGACCTGGAGTAGTGGGCAGGGGCGGGCCCAGGTTCCCCCTCCCCCCACCATTGGACTGCTGTACCTTCCCCCAAAAGGGGGGAGCACAGAGTGCAACACAGACAGAGGGCTATGTCATAAAGAGGATGCCACAGTCCTTGGAGCAACATGGGTCCAAGAACAGAAGTGACAGCCGGCCAAACACCACCGAGAAGCAGCATATTGACCTATGGAGATGATCTGCAAGATGACCAACAGGGGGTGTTAGTGTGGTGAGTCGCACCCCGTCAAACTCTCACATTACCTCTCTAAACTCCCATTTGCTGCTCTTGTTGGCTAGCTCCTCTGAATGCTTAGGAGCTGATTTTTTAAACCCCACCCCTGTTGTCTTTCAGTTAGCCCCTCTACTTTGTCAAGGAATCCTAAAGGAACTAGGGATCAAACGGATGGCAGGCTAGAGCCTCCTTAGGAAGCTTTCAGCCTTGCCTCACGGGCTGCTAGGCTCAGCACACAGCCCCCCAAACAAACCACACTATAAATGTCAATCAAGCAGATACACGGCAAGCAAGCGTACAACAACAAAAAACTAACAGACAACAAACTCATCCCCAGGGTCACATAGTCACTTCTCCTTCACCTGGAGAACTCTCACTCAAAACTCCCCTGTTTGCTGCTCCATTCTCCATTCTGCTCCTAATGCACCTTTCTTCAAATGCACTGAGGCCATATTATGGAGAAATATTGAGGATCAAATTTTCAAAGCAGCCTCCTCACAGCCCTGGAATTTGTAGGTACAGTTTTGTGAACTCAAGTTTTAGGGTAGACACACAATTAAATTTTTGATAGTAAATGGCATTTTCTCATGCCAAATGAATGGTTGTCTATCCATTTGCAATGTACAAACTCCCCAGGTGCATGCACAAATATTGATTGTTGAGTGTCCTGAACCTTAAATATGTAAAATTATGAGTGAACATTCAATGCATGATTCTGAAAAGTGTAACTTTTAGAACATGCATAAGGGGGAAAGGGGATAATAATTTTTATTTCACAGGTGAAAAAAAAAGGACAAACCAAAACGTTTCATCAACCGAACAAAAAATAAAAATATCGAAAGATAAGTCACAAAAAGGAAACTCCAAATTAATTGAGCAGGTGTCAGTTCAAAAGAAGCTCAAACTGATCTTTACCAGCTGAAATAAAAAAAATATTCAAATCAGGAGAGAAAGTAGCGTACAGATTGAAGGAGGCATGCTTCCATTTTAATAGTTTGTTTCCTTCCAGATAGGGACAAAGTTATTTGTTTGCCACTGCTCTCCAACTGTACAGTACTATGAACATTCACAATGTTACATAAATAACAAATAGTTTAATAAGAATATCATGATTCATTTGTATTACAACAGGCACTTCAACTAGAATTTGAACAACCAATTCTAACAGACTTTTCCCCAATGAGGCAATCTCAGATCCCATGACCAAGGTTGGGTCCGAAGAATGATGTGTTCTGCTAGAAGACTAATACCCACTATTTGAAAAACTAGAACTTAGTAATGAATATTAACCAATGGAATAAATGTTCATTAGAGTTTGCAGATTTGAAAATTTCTCTTACGTCCATCTCAATAAGTTATCTATACTGCATATGAGTAAACACTGAAAGCATTTATTGAAGTATACATGGAATAAAACCAATAAAAATCATGATATCTTTGTCGAGTTTTTGGTTTGAGGCTTTGAATATAAGTACCAGCAAATTCCAAACCCCACAATTTCATTAAGGTGTATCTATACTTTGCCCTTCCTTCTGTGTGGTTTAGTGCACATATACGTATTGTCCCTCTAACACAGGTATAAATTGCTGTGGAGACAGTGAGGCACAGCTTAGGCAAGTAAAGACACATTTGAAGGGTGTGGGTATGTACCTGAGTACATAGCCTATATGGCTCTCTATTCACCAAAGTCATGCCTCCCCATCTACCCTACTGTTTTCAGCAATGCAGTGTCAGTTGCCTCCCTGCTGCTGGAAATTTTCCCCACTGTAGGAAAAATTGTTGAAAGCGGGAAGGCATGGGGGAGGCCGCTGGGAAAGACTCTGCAAGCTCCCTGTTGCTGGAGCCTTTCCCCACATCAGGCAAAGACTCTGATAGTAGAGAAAGGCTTTGGTAGGTGGGAGACAGTGGCCTCTGTGCCTTTCCCCTCTGCCAGAGCCTGTCACTGACACAAGTAGCTGCACACCACAATGTGGACACGGTGTGCTTTTCACTGCAGTGTGTAGCTACATGTACACTACACGTTGCCACCAGTGGTATGTAGTATAGATGTAGCCAAATACTCTGGTTAAGGATAACAGTTCATGTGCCCAGATATCACTCATTTCCACATGTAATCAGCATTACTTTCTATTACCTTGTATGCCAGGTATTGTCAAATAGTATGTTATGTTGTTTTGAGTTATCTTGTTTAAAATGTTTATATAACTCAGAATTTAATTTATATTTATTACATACAAACAATATAATTAAAGCAGTTTCTGAATGGGACACAATTCCATTAATCATGTGCCCTGTGACTTTTTTCAACTCCAAGTGGTGACTATGATATGTGAAGCTTGACTTCCAAACATAAGATCCTCCAACCCTGGGAAGAAATTAACAAAGGAATAGTTGTAAGAAAGAGAACAATATTCCCATCTATACTGTGCAAGTTACAATGTACTGTAGACAAGATAATGACATTCCACTCATCCAATGTCAATTTCAGTAAATTATTCGTACTTAAAGTACTTCTAAAAACCAGCACTCAGACTGGTTCCTCTGAACTTGAGAAGTTCTGACAGGTTCACGTTTTCAGCTGAACCCCTACTACTTGCAGTTCTGATCAGTTCAAACACTTAACAGTTTGCCCACCTTAGAAACAGATGTCATTACTCTGCCAGCATATTAGCTTTAATCCTTACCATTAAACAAGGTGTACTTATTCTTACTCAATGTTAGCTATAATGTCTATCCTTAAATAAGAAGAGCCTTACAATTCCAAAATGCCCCAAAGTTACTCTCTGGAGACAAGGCTGTTGATGACTTATCCTAGATCAATCATCATTGAAGGTCGCCTGTCCTATTTGGCAATATTTGCTCAGTAACTAATAAAGATCAGCCTGAAGTTATTTATATTAGGTTATCATCTCTCCAGGGTGAAGCTTAATCCATTTTGCAATGTTTTTCCCAACAAGACAACATGAGTTTCTCTGTCTGAAAATGAATTAAGTGTGTGGTTTCTAAATATGGGATCTGACATTGTTCTTGTTACAAAAAGCAATTTATTCCCCAAAAGGCTTACACTTCAAAGGTTATATAAAAAGGTTCAAATATCAGTACTATCCATTTTTCAATTACTGGGCTTCCTAACACCACTAGCTTTTGTACAGATAAGCAGTAGTATCAGTTTTCTTATTCAACATCTCATAGGTTTCCAATTCGCATCCCAGAGAAAGCAAATTTATTGTAATACATTTAGCTGCTTTTGAAGCAGTAGTATACAGATTGTTTCCTACAAGGCTACAGGACTTATCAAATAGTATCTTAAAGGGATATTTATGAAGTGTTAGATACCAATGATTATCATTATTGATATAGTTTAGAAAGTCTGACTATGGACAGACTCACATCAATTTAAAATATGGCAAAGCTTAAAAAGGAAAACAAGTTTCATCTTCTTATGAAAATGTAAGTTCTTTGTGAAAGAAAAACTCAGCCAGTCCTCCATACAAAAAACAACAACCTGTTTTATAGTTCTATCAAAGACAAAAATGAGTAATAGTACCATAATAATGTCTTTAGCATAAAATGCTATGGCTTGTATGCAAAATTGAAATAATAAAGAACAACCCTCTTCTTCTACCCTGAGGATATTATTACGATACTAATGATAGTCCTGAATTGCCCCTTGGTTTAAACATTCTCTCTAATCAATATGTAACATCAGCAAAGTATAATACATAGTAGAATGTGCTGAAATCTTTATTCTTTACAAACCAAATAAAGTGAAATCCCTTTCATTGTCATTAGTGTGAGTAGCAGATGAGTAACATTGCTGATCATTGCCATACTTTCATAGAAATCATCATTTCAGCTCGGAAGTCTTCCAGAGTTGTAGCTCAGACTAAGTGAGTCACAGCAACAGTTCCAGTGTGTATTATTGTCAGAAATTTCTTTTAAAAATCATGCTTTAGTAAGTCCAAATGGAGCATTTTAAACAGTTGGGATATATGTTTTTAACTCAGTATATTGAATGATGGAGTCCTGAAGTCCTTAGCCAGCAAAAACACTCATCTGAGTCTTTTTAAGAAATTTACCATTTGGATATAATAGTTTTCACAAACCACACACTCAGGATTCTGATGAGAATTGTAGTAAGAAATCAGACACATTGAACTGGATTACTTCCAGTTACTTTTTTTTTTCTTCATTTTTTGCCAAACTCTGCACTTCCAGATTCCAAATGGGTCAAAACCTAGGAGTGATAAAACAGTGCAAGAAAGCCTGACCAGCCCAGTTTTGAAACCCCAGCGGGAGGCTTAGCTATGGAGAAAAGTAAAACGTTCCCACCAAAACTGAAGTTAATCAGCAAGCTGCCTGTAAAATAAAACATATTTTTTAAAGCTGGGGTCACCACAGTTAGAAACTTCTAACCTTCCTTTTTTAATCAGAACCTGGCTTGAGAACAGAAAGTTGAAAACAATTAAATTTGTTGGATTAGTGGATGTCTTCCTACGCTTGCTGTCCCTCCCCAAACTTCCCATTAGCTCCTTTACCCCCATTCTGCAAACCTCATGCTTGCTTCCTGCAGGCCACAATAGGTCCACAAGTGGAATGGGAAGTATGAGGGCTGGGGAAAGTATATAGATCGCAAACAATGGAGAAGAGAGATTTGTGGGGCAGCAGGAAAGGAGCCAGTATAAAGGGCGAGAGTGGAGCAGGGGAGAGTGGAGTGGCAGTAGAGGAGAGGGTAGTAAAAAAGGCTGAATAAGGAGCAGTGCAACAGGAAGCATTCCACCTGTCCTGAAGACCATAACAGCGCTGGTTATGTCCGCTCTTTGAACCTTAGGAGAATCATCAGGCCCCTCCTCATGCTACCAACAGCCTGAGAGTATGCTGATAGAAGGCCTCTTACATCTCTTTCAAGCTTTAGTTACTTCTGTGGGAGCCTACACAGCCACCGCCAAGAACCCTGTTAAGCTCAGTATATCATGACAAGTCTAAATAACATCACAGTCCCAATGATGAGCCTCAGTAGACTTGGCAAGTGGCTGATGATCCTACTTTGGCTGGTCAAGGACAAACCAGCTCCCAAAGCATGTGCAGGAAAGGGGCATGTGGCTGGTGATTACAATAGCTCTGGGCAAACCAGCGAGTATTAGCCAGCACTCTCCCTTGCTGTCTGATACCCAGCCTTACCTAACTTAACAGTTACATGGCACAGAGAACCTGCTAACATGTGAGACAGTGAAAATGTAAGGATTTACCTTTTTCAGGGCTCAATTAAGTGCCTACTTGAAAGCATTAAATTAATTGACTTTTCCTCATTTAAAATGTTTGCAGAATTACTAAGGTATTCTTAGCTGCTACTTTAAGACACCAGGAAAGGCAATAATTACTGAGTAACGTGCATGTAGAAGGTCACAGAATTAGGCTTTGTATTGCTTACATTTTGTATCTGTGGGCAAAACAAGAATCTCAGCGGGTACTTGAGGCTTTATCTTAATTAATATCTCATATACAGGTCTCACCTTAAAATCAATCCCATTGCAACTGATTCAATTATTTATTTGTAACATTTTGCTACAATAGCCTCTGAGGCACTTTTATTGCTGTTGTGTGGAATCATATAATCAATAATTATCGTTACAATAATATTATTTACACGTGTACATATTTATAAATACTACGTTTCACTACCATTGTGTGTAGGAGACTTAGTGATGAGCCTAGTATTAGATATTTCATAAATGCTTGAATTATCTTCTTTGTTCTACTACTAATGTTGTTAGTAAGACAAATACACTAGCCTAAATTAGTTATTTCCTTTCCTTCATTGATAATTAGCACTGGAGGGGATGGGTATGAGTTACCTATTAACTCCAATTGCTATGTTTAGTAGTGCATCCAGAAAAAAATGCATTATCAGTCACAGTAAAAACCTGCTTCTTTTCTCATGTTTATTTTAAGAACTTATCAGTGAAAGGAAACTTCCAACTGTGTCAAACTATCACACCACACTTTTCAAGCTGATGTTTATGTTGTATATTGGGCCAGTACCGGCATTACTGTTTGATGGTGTTAATTTCTTCTTACTAGACAGGGCACAAAAGAATTTACCATGATGATCTTGGGCTATCTGGAGAGAATCTGTATTTATATAAATAGTTTTAGCATTTGCATTTTCAAATTATGCTATATTTTGATACACTGGCTTGAGTGGAGTCAGGAAATAATTTGACCCCAATATTTAGACACTGGAATTTTATCTTAGCATAAAACTTTACAAGAAAGCAAAGAACTCTATTTGTTACCTTCACAAGTAAACTATTTATATATAGTTATATAATAAAACTTAACTCTGTATTATGGTAGTAATGGACAAAAGTTAAAAGTAGCTATTCTATACTACTAAAAGGCGTACACTATAAAAAGGAGTACAAATAATATAGTCATAAATGCTAGTGATTATATTTAGATTGTTTATACAAACTATTTACCTATTAAAGTAAGAAAAATGGCTTACAGTTGTAGTTCAGTTATTGAACTGTATTTCAATGTAAAGCATAGCGCACTGCAAATTGTTAGAAAAAATGAACATATAACCACGCACACACAAAATAACCAAGGAATATACCTCAGAATGAATGAAACACAACATATCTGGTTAAATATCTGCTTATAGATAATGTGGATACTTTTGCTGATTCCCACCTCTTGTCCCCCAGGTGGTAAATGATATCTACTATAAGAGTTAAGGTACATGGGTCCCAACTTCGGACATCAGAAGTGCCAGACATCATGAGTCCAGTAACATCTATAGGCACCAAGGTGACACAGCAGGGTCAAAGTCCCTGTCATTTCCACCTCCATACAACATGCCTACACACACTGCATTTATTAGCATTAGAATCAGAGTAATGAGTTCTTCGTTTTACTTATACAGTAACCTGTTTATTACGCTAACATTAAGTCACAATGGAACATTCTATTGTATATACAAAACCCAATCCATTAACACAGAAAAAACAAGAGAGTTAATCATAAATAATGTTATTACAACAAACCTAGTAGAATAATAATTTACCACATATTGTTAAATACTATCTAAAATGCACAGCATTTAATCTACTTGGGGTGGGGAGGGAAGAACCCTCTTGATACACAATAGCATATGTTGACATAATATACTTTGTAGATGGGCAAATTTCACCCACAATACATATAGCTAGTTTGCTACATTACATAGTAAGTACACATGGAAGAACGAGTGAATACTCAAGAATTTTCAACAAAGTACTAGGTAGTTCACTTCCATATTAGTTTGGTTGTGCTCTGAAAAGTGGCTGTATAAAAATGGCATATTCTTAGTCAACAGATCTGCTTCCTGTATTCAGAGTCATTTCTGCTAGCTCCATTGGAAAAACTAGTTTTTACAGCATTTGACTCCTCTTTAAAACTACCAAGCCACCATAGCTAAGTGAAAGTCATCTGGATTCTGTTCCTCCTTGTTCATCATCAACAAACTTGTTTCCTATGTTCCAATTAGTTATATCTTGAAGGCAATTCAGGCTGCACAAGTGTAACTCAGGGGTTTGTACAGGTGGAACGGAAGTCCTAATTTGGCCTCTAGAAGCTTTATTGCTAGTGATTGAAGCACAAATATGAAAGAAGTCATCTTATACCCCACGTTGAGTTTTCAGGGATAATGGTCAGACAATATATCTCTGTACTTGTAAACTAATCATATATGATTGGTAAATTCTTGATAGATAAACATGGAATTCCAGGATGCCATTTTTACAGTCACGTTTCAGAGTAGAACTGTATTCAAGATTTCCATTTCCATTAAGCCTTTGAAACTTTTGAGCCCTTTAGAATCCCCTGTGACCATTTTGTAGTTATGGAAATTGTAGATCCAAGTTATTGGTTCTGGACCCAACCTTCAGACCATTTACACATGGGTTCAAAGGTCTAGAGTGGAGCAACAAAGCATGTCTGCTATGACTGGGGTAAAATGAGAAAAAAAACCTATGAAAGAGAAGTCTCCTCATCTATGCACTACAGAAGGACTTTGTCAATATCTCTACCTTGCATTGGGAAGGGGAGGAAATGATTGGGGCAAATTCTGTTCTTTTAATAAAGTCAATTTCTTAACTTTTTTGGATTTACTACTGATTTAAACTAATGTAAATGAGAGCAGGATTTGGCCTCATGTGCTGGCCACTACATAATAGTATAGTCAAGTGGGTCCTCACACAGTGAAATGGAGCACTGATGTCCCCATAAGCTTGCAAAACAAGGTTTATGTGAGACTTAAGTGGTTCATAAGGCTCTCTGCAAAAAGGTGCATTTCAACCATGTCTATTTAGCCAAAACCTTGCATGGGGAGTACAAAAGCAAGCTGTACCTACTACTTCGCAGATCCAGCAACAGTAACCACAGTCATTCTTTACTATTAATGTATTGGGTTTATTTTTTTAATTATTGTTAATTTATTGTTATTTGTATATTTATTATGATATATGCTCAAAATCCTGGAGTAAATATATAAATAAATCGCTTGGCCCTTCCCACAATTGATTGCAATCTAGTGATGTAGTGAGTAAGAGTGCAATCAGTGTGGGATGAGGTCACAAAGGAAATGGGTTATGGTAAATAAATCACAGGATTACTCAGTTTTATTGCTCTTCTTGATACTTTTATTAAACTTACTCCCCCTCTCCCCCCGCTTGCTTTTACATGTAAGGAAATCCCTTTTACTCCAGCTTCACTCATTGTTTCAGGACTTGGCCTTGTGTGAGTGCCTAATGGATACGTTGTACATAATAAAGAAATCAGAGCTAGCCCACGCTCCACTTTATACGTACAAGCTCCATTACTAACTGTAGGTGGTAGTGTCTTGTTTCAATATTTTACTTTCAATATTTTGATTGACTAATTATAGCAGGGATTTTTCCCCCTTAGGCAATATAATGGTGTACTTAGATTGTCAGTTTCATTTTCCAGTTTTAGCGAAGCCATAAAGGATTTGGATGCAAATACTACTGTACTCTTGTGAAGTCTGAAATATAATAGATGAAATAGCGGGGAAATAAGCAACATAAAATACTTCTAGCCAAATCTGAGCCATTCTTGTTTGGTTTGTGAAAGGACACATTTTCTTTTCTAGTGAGCTCATATATTCATACTTTTTTGTCTTTTTTTTATTTTATTATGCTTCATGAAAGCAAGTATTATGCGTCATAGAAAGAGCATGAGTTTAAAAGATCATTTGAGCCTCCTGCATATCGTAGTCTCCCTCTTTACTGCTGGGTGTTTTTTTTTTCAAAAAAAAAATTATTTCACAAGCATTGTTTTTCTTTTTCTTTCTCTTCTCCTTAAGTGGTGACAGTGAGAGAGGGAAAATTTTGGTCACAGTGACTGAGAAGGAATGTATACATCTTCATCTCCCAAAATGGAGAAAAGGAATTGAAAGAAGGAAAGAAAACCAGTCACAGGAGGAAGGAAAATATTCAAAACTACCCAATGCTATCACCATGACCTGGAAATGTGGAAGACACAAGAGAAGAAATAGCAGCAGCAACAGATCTTCATCCTGGCAAGTATTTGAACTGTGTGAAGAACAAAGACCAAGACCATTGACTTATGATGTCCATCATCTCTTACCCCCAGAACTAAGTATTTCCACACAGTGAGCTGGCAAAGGGATAAAACTAAATAGCAACAGCAGAAGGACTATATGGCTGGTATAATTGTGTCATTAGATATCTGGGTTTTTGTCTTCCCCTAACTATTGCACACAGGATATGGCTCGAGTAAGATGATGCTATTCCAACTTCAGTGACCACACACACCAGTCTGTGGTTGTCTGAATGGTGCTTTTTTGTATTGTAATATTTGGTCTAGATTGTACAGCATTCTTGCTCAGTCATTAAGGGACAAACATGAAGCCACTCCACCACTACATAAAGACCTCTCATGATAATAGCGTCAGTGCTACCTGCTTTTTGGTGAGTGCAGAGATAGCTTACCCCTTTTTCCCACTTCTCCCAAGGAGCAAGCCAGCAAAAACAGGATGGAGACGGGCCAGCACATAGGGAGGAGCACACTGTTCTATTCTAACGGAGCAAACAGTGCTGCTCCTAACGCGTGGGGATGAACAGTCTCTTCAGTGGTCATCCTGGGGCTATACAGCTCCAGACCTCCCCCTATTCAGGGCTGTTTCTAAAAACCCACGTCCTTCATATATTGTACTCACTGATGCATTTAGACTGTAAGCGCTGCTAGTCAATAATTCTATTCTGACATGTTGACCAATTGTAAAGTGGGGTGGACATGTAACTGAACTACTTTACAATATATACATCAAAATACTATTAGTTGTTCCCAAGTCATCTCTTCTCTATCCTCCCTGCATTAGAAAAATGGTTAAATGCAAATCCCTTATTTTTCAGTTTACCTTTGTTCCTGCAAATAACAGGAAAATCCTCTTCTTTGTATAGAAACTATTCTTATAAATTAACTTTTATAATAATTATCAATCATTTGTGTTTTGTTTAGGAAGTAGTGAGTAGAGGTACTGTAACGACAGCTGATTACAAATAAAAACAAATTCAGTCAACATACTGGATGTGTAGATAGTAGGAAATATCTGGCATTAAGAGTACAGGCCAGGTGAACATATAGCACTGTGACTACACAGGAGATCTCTCAAAATCTGATGTAGGACACTCCACCACCTCCTCTTCCAACAACATTCCCTGCCCTGGTGTAAGGAAAGGGGAAGGAAAGCTAGTGTGAGAATAGCATCCCCAATTTCCTGATATTCTGCCCCTATTCAGCTGGCTCTCTGCAAGCGCCCTCTACCCTCCACTTACCACAGAGCACAGGCAGGGTGGAAGATCAAGCCCTCTATATCATACTTTGTATGTATAGGGTTCTTTTCCCACAGAGATCTCAAAGCACTTCACCCATTATTGTAAGCAATATTTTCCCCATTGTTTTTATCCAGATTGGTTAACTGAGGCAGAGGTTAAAAGATACTGTAAATACAAGGATATTCTGAGGTTATATTCACAGCTCTACCAAAGTTTCCAGAATCCCTGTCCTGCCCTCAGCATATAAGGCCCCAATCCTGCAACTGGCTGCACATGATAGACTCCTACCACTGAAGCCAATGGGGTTTTGCACAGGCATGGAGATCACCTCTGTGGAGTCAATAGCAGGACTGGGGCTTTAAATACCAGCTGCTTTTATAGGCTAGCTGTACATTTTGGAAATATTATTTTATAGAATTGCATATCATTTTCTACTGGTATGGATATGTTGTTTTGGGAAATACCACACAATTTAGGAACATTTTCTTTTTGGCTCTATGAATTTTTGTGAAAGGAAGATGAGAAGTTCTTTCTTATCCTCGTGAATTTATGTAGGTGAATGTCCATTTCTAAAAGAAAAGTGATACAAAGCACAGTCGTTAAAGTAACCATAGCATATTATATTTGATTTCTTCCTCTACACATCAGCACCAAAAGTGCGGGACCCTTAAGTACCCAGTGACATTACTAGACACAAACAGAAACAGCTGTGGTAGAAGATAAAGAACAAAGCCATCTAACTAATTTTTCTAACTTCAAAGATGACCCGATCAAGGAAGTAATTGCAGTCAGAAAATTATTTACTGGCTTTTTCAATGGATGCAATAGTAATAAATAATGAAGAGACAGTAAGAGCCAGATTTTTATCTTCAATTCATAGTGAACATTGAATTTCGTATTTAAGAATCTGCTGCTATCTAGTGATTTTTGCAATGGAGCTGAAGTTAAAATCCAGTCCAAATTTTCAAATTATTTAGTGATTCTAAATCTAAGGGCCATATTTACCATATTTACCATATTTACAGTGGTACTACTCCATTGATTTCAGTGGAGTGAGTGCAAATTTCTTTGTATATATTAGACCAGAATTTGGTTATTTTATATTTTGATCTTGAGTTTAGCCTTGTAAGATCCAGATTCTATTTTCATGAGTATCCTTCTGGAGCACAGAAGTGTTACTAAGAGTACTTCAAGCCAAAACAAATAATATAATTTATAACACTCAGTCTAAAAAGGCAGATAAAAGATTTAATACATCAATAGTCTGATTCAGTGTGACACATCCTATGTTCCATTGAATAGTCATAATTTAGTTGTTTCACATTTACCAGGCTTTAAAAACTTCAAGAGACCAAATATTCTTGAATTAGGCAGTAGGTGCTATCATTCCATTCCAGGCAAAAATGTCCATAATTCAAAATGTCCTCGATTTTGAAGCTGTAGGTTACCAATGGCAGTCTCCTCTCGGGAGTATTACTGAATGTGCAGAGAAGGTAATTAGCATGGCTTCCTAACTGAGCAGAGCCCAAGGATACCTGGGAGCACTCATGCATCTTGGGGCATCCACTCTGAAACTCCTCAACCCATAGTACTGTGGCTGGCTGACTGGTAGTGGAGTCATTAGTCAGAGAATCTTAGAAATTTAGGGCTGGAAGGGACTTCAAGAGGTCATCAAGTACTGCCTCCTGCATTGAGGCAAGGCCAAGTAAACCTAGAACCATCCCTGACAGGTATTTGTCTGACTTGCTTTCAAAAATCTCCAATAACAAGGATTCCATAACTTCCCTTGGAAGCCTGTTCCAGAGCTTGGTTACCTTTATAGGTAGAAAGCTTTTCCTAATATCTAACCTAAATCTCCCTTGCTGCAGATTAAGCCCATTACTTCTTCTTCTACCTTCAGCAGACATGGAGAACAATTGATCACTGTCCTCTTTGTAACGTCCCTTAGCATATCTGAATACTGTTATCACATTCCCTTCCTCCATCTTCTTTTCTCAAGGCTTAATAGCTCTTGTTTTTTAAACTTTTCCTCATAAGTCAGGTTTTCTGAACCATTTATCATTTTTGTTGTTCTCCTTTGTACTCTCTCTCCATTTTGTCCACATCTTTCCGAAAGAGAAGCAACCAGAATTGATCCCCCTAGGAGCTCAAACCACATGGTGGTGTTTATGCAGTCTTCCCTGGGCTATGGAGCAGGGTGGCATTGACTTGGCTCCCATCCCACAAGTTTCTGCACCCTCTGAGCAAGATTATCATTTGTACCATGTTATGGTTTTTGTTTTAATGGAAATTATGAGCTTATTCCCGGTCTTTGGAGCTACAACCCCAACAATCTGCCTCCAGTAATGAGTTTTGTCTCCAGGCAAATTAACATTAACAGACTGGATTGTGTGAAGAGCCTATTTGCTATCTGCATTGGTAGAAAGTGAATATAAATACACTGATGCCAAATTATGAACATGTTTATACAATAAAGTACACCAGTGTCACTGTCTTCACTCAGAGAAATGGGTCAATTAAGGTGATTGTAACTTTGCCATTTTCATTTTCTATTAAGTGCTTGCTCCAAGTCTATAAACTGCAGTCTTTGCAAAAAGAGTCTGTCCTGGAGTTTTTACATGTTTCTTAAAATATTTTTCTAAACCTGTAATCTAGTATTGGAAAGAATTGAAGGGATGTGAATTACAATAAAGAAGAAGAAGAAAAAAACAGTGATCCAGCAGACAAGTTTAAAAAAAGTTTACTGTGATGATGGAGAAGGAAAATAAGAAAAAACAGTAATAAAATATGATATTTCCACATAAACAGAGTTTACCCAAGGTCAGAAATATCAATATCAAATACATGTAAATGAAAAGAGAGATACAGTTTAGATGTAAACATTTTAAAAAACTAAAAGAAAACAATCAGGAATGTAATGAAAAGAACTATGTACTAGACTTTCAAAGGCAGATAAAGAACAAGTGAAAAGAGCAAAACAAAAAACAAACAACAAAAAAACTAGGGAGGAAAAGACTCTAAATAGAAACAGGCAAGAACTAAAAAGAGAGTGAAATACAATACTACAAAAGAACAATGAAACTGTAATTGATGACAACTTGAAAATCATAAGAATGAAAAGAATTAAAATAAGAAAGGGGAGGAGGACAAACATTTCACCTGAGATGACAAAGGAACAAGTTGGATTTAGGGGCAAAGCTAGCCTCTTACGTCTGTCCATGACTGCAGTGTTCACCATACTAGGTGACTACAATTACACTGTGCAAGTTGGGAACGGAGGAGTTCAGAGATGGCGGACCGTATGTATGATTTGTTCCCTCTTCTTAGCAAATCTCATGGTGGAGTCTTTTTTTTTTTCTTTTTTTTTTTTTAATGAAAAGCTAAAGCTCTCTCTACTGGTCATTAAAGATTCAATGACCATTTTTAAAAGAGTAAGTGGGTTTGTAAAAAGTCTTAATGAAAACCAATATGGTCCTGACTTGGATATAGAAGTAAGCTTTGGAACTAGTTCTAGCCACTAGAACTAGATCTAGTGGCTAGAACTAACATATATCAATACTTATTGTGTCAAGACTTGAGGTAAGGCAGGTAAACAATTCGCATTAAAGAAGTTATAGATTCATAGATATTAAGGTCAGAAGGGACCATTATGATCATCTAGTCTGACCTCCTGCACAATGCAGGCCACAGAATCTCACCCACCCACTCCTGTGAAAAACCTCTCACCTATGTCTGAGCTATTGAAGTCCTCAAATCGTGGTTTAAAGACTTCAAGAAGCAGAGAATCCTCCAGCAAGTGACCTATGCCCCATGCTACAGAGGAAGGCAAAAAACCTCCAGGGCCTCTTCCAATCTGCCCTGGAGGAAAATTCCTTCCCCACCCCAAATATGGCGATCAGCTAAACCCTGAGCATATGGGCAAGATTCACCAGTCAGATACCCAGGAAAGAATTCTCTGTAGTAACTCAGATCCCATCCCATCAAAGGCCATTGGGCCTATTTACCATGAATATTTAAAGATCAATTAATTGCCAAAATCATGTTATCAAGTTGTGTGATGAGACCACCTTCTGGGCTTGCAAGTATTTCAGTGATGGCTTGCAGAAAGATCTAAGGTTTGGGAACAAATGGGGGACACTGAAGGAAAGTAACATCAACTTGAGGATAAAGGAAGAGTTGTAGGAACAGGGAGAGAGTTCCTGTAATTTCTGCATGATTCACACAATCAGTAACCCAATGATAAGCCAGTTATTTTGTTATTGCAGTGTCACACTGTGTCCAGCATCTGTCTAAAATCATAACTTTGGGGGATGCCATTACCACATTAGAATGATATCATGTATAAAAGGGTAAAAGGTGGGGTGGCTGTAGATAAAGCTGTGTATTTTTTTTTTTACTTATGCTATTCTACTAGAAACTGTTATATGATTAACTGTGGTACTCATCCTACTTAAAGATGCTGTTGCTGAACTTGCTGGAAATGAATGCTTTTACATTATGTCTTGGATTCTGGTGACTTTTTCTATAGAGATAAGCTGTATCCGTTAGTTGTTTGACTTCTTGATCTGTCACTGGGCCAAGCATAACTTGGAATGGTAAAAATGTCACTGTGCAATGATAGCTCCATTATGAAAGATATTTTTTACTTTAATCAACCAATTCTTCCTGCTGAAAGATAGAATGGGGGGGGGGGGATTCTTTAGTCTTTGCTGTAGGAATGCCAGTATGAATATGGGAACATAAGAAAAGTCTGAAAAACTTATCTCAGAAGAAGAAAAGAATATATGTATAAGTCAAATTCTCTGTCATGCATTTACTGCAGGTGCCAGAAAGGATAGCATATTTGGCTGTTAGTCTATTTACATTGGGTCAGTTATGTTATTTATTTTTCAAAGAGAACAGGAAAAAAAACAAAAGCTTTTTGTGCATAAAAGTGAAATTGAAAAAAAATATGAAATAGGTCACTGCTTCTAAGAGTTGTTACTAGGAAAGTGTCTAAAAGGCTATGGCCCAGAATTTATCTATAATCATGAGTATGGTATACCCCCGTTGCTCTTTTCAGAAAATAAGGGAAACAATGAAGAAGATGGATGGTATGTGAATGATTCCACTATGTTTTTCCCCAATTTGAGTACTGGATACTGGCTCATAAGTCTGCAAAAGGAAAGAGAAAACTTTTGAAGATCTTCCAATAAAGTAAAGATAGTTTATTGAACTGCTTCTGCCTTTATCAAAGTATCTCTACCCTGAATTATGTCTGAGAACACATACACCATGCACTTGGGGGGGTAGAAGGAGAGAGAGACTGGGATGTCTTTAGATTCCCACACTTCTGGAATGTTTAAACCAATTATTGACTAATCAGAAGTGCTTTTGATGTCATAAGCACTAAGAACTCTATTGTGGCCTTAGTCTAAGCCAAATGTTACCCTCGGTACCTTCACCCCAACCCCACATCTGTGGGCATGAAAAGCCACAGAAAGCCCACCCAAGTGGACTGTGCATGTCTGAGCACTGCAGAGCTCTGTTCCAGAGTCTGTCTCTCAGTGGCACTGCAGGGGGGTTGGAAACAGTGATGGTGAGTTGTGGGACGTTCAGCAATACTGATTAGTTGATCTGCCATTACAGGGATCGCAGTGTTGTTGTAGCTGTGTCGGTCATAGGACATTAGAGAGACAAGATGGGTGAAATAATATCTTTTATTGAACCAACTTCTGTTGGTGAGAGAGACAAGCTGAAGAAGAGCTCTGTGTAAGCTCAAAAGCTTGTCTCTCTCACCAGCAGAAGATGGGTCCAATAAAAGGTATTACCTCACCCACCTTGTCACTACAGGCATCCATAGGCCTGAACCCCCTGTGCACGTGAGAGCAGGAACCCTGCTACTACAGCAAGTGTGCTGTAATGGTGTCAGCATTAGCTTTGTGCAAGCACTCTATGCCAAACCACCAGATTACGGGAGGATTTTTTTCCCCACCTTATCTTGGAATTACATGCACAATATTCATTTACTATGCAAGGGAGGGGCATGAACATTTGGTTCACTGCATATGAAACTCCCTATGGCAACAATAGAAGTTGTACATTGACATGAAACAAAATATGGTACAGGCGACAAAGAGGTTTCTGACTCCATGACCTCTTATTTTCCTTGTATGATACAAGCTTAGCCAAGCCTATACAAAAGCCTAATACTATTATTTTATATTGTAGTTGCCATTTATTTCCAGAAGATGAAAAAAATTAAGAGAATAGAGTAGGACACAGACAGTTCAGAAGTACTTCTAGAAAGAATCACTCAGTCTCTGTGTGGCTCCAAGAATTCTCAAACACTTTGACTTTCCCAGATGCAGTATCAACTGAGAAAATATAGCAGTTGCTGGAAGAATGTAAAGGTTATCAAGCAATGCATGTTTGTACGGTTCAAGAGCAAGGAAATGATGACAGATCCCTATATTAGTGGGAGAACTTCCTCCCCCTGAATACCCTGACTTTTATTCCCTTTTCCCAGAGCCAGATTAGTTCTGATTGGTGATGGAGCAATTCAAGAGCCATCATCAATGAAGAAGGAAAATATCTTAAAAATAAATACAGTATGGTATTAATACAGTTATTTTCTGTCAAATATAATTTTAATCACAAAAATATTGCCCAATTGCGGTGATGTTTTGTCATGCAACTTTCTTTCTTCAAGCTTTCCAACTTAACTTTGTTTCCCTTTTCTCTTTTTTTTCCATGGCCTTAATTTCACATTTTTCTTCTTTGCTTTTTTTGTGTGTGTATATATATTTTTCTCATTGCATCTCTTTCCCATCCCTTTTTCCCCCCCAGATGATAACTCATGCTGCTTTTCCCATCTGCCAAGACAGGAAATCTCTCAGTTGCTGCCATGATCTTCAACGTTACATGCTCTGGAAACAGTATTTTTGGTGGTGTTTTCATCAAGTAGCGGCATAGTCCCTGTGCAAAGACAGCTCCCATGAGTGTAAACAGCCATTAAGCACCACATTGTGCTTTGGATCAAACCTGTAGCTCGACAGAAGCCACAGTTTTTAAGGCAGGGAAGGTCCAGGGTCATTAGAACCAGTAAATGCCTCGATTCCAAACAGCACCACGGGCTTATCACTGTTGCCCATCTTCAAAGAAAAGTTTTGTTTTGTTTTAAATGTTTCATTTTTAACCTGCTTTTGTTGGCTTTCTTAGACCTTCCTTTCTAGGAAAGGATGGTATTTCAGCACCTTCCTGTGTTGGCAGGCATACAGCAATGCTGACCCTAGAAGAATATTTTCTTTTGTGGTAATACAATAAATAAATAAATAAATAAAGTATACCCTTCGAAGTCTGAAACCATTTTGGATTAGTGTTCTCTTGAATGCCAGGAAAACATGTTTCAGAATGAATTCTGTCACTCACTCTATATGGGGTGAATGGTTTACAACAGATCCAATTGTACAATATGCAACAGACAGTATTGCAAGAAGAGATATGCCCAACAATCCAGACGTGTCAGTGAACCAGGGTATCTGAGGATGCAGAAATCTAAACCTCCTTATCCAGCCATGAATGTAAATTATTATTTTTTTAATTTTATATGCTTTAATAATGCCAAATAATTAATACTGTCATAAACTTAAATTACAGAGCACTTTGGCCACTCACCATCTCACTCCGTCTGGCCCCTAGCCTGCCTCTAAGTCAAGGACTGTGTATGAGGGCCCTAGACTACATCTCTAATGCTGCAGCGGTTCATCCCTTTCACAGACCACATACTCCACAGGAGCTGTGTAAATGAGCCTATAGGGACAAAATCCACCCCACATAATCACTGATGCAAACTCTGATTGCATTGTGAGTCTCATGATATTTGGTGTTTTTTCCTTGAAGCCCCAGCTCCTGGAGTTATGTGTATAATGAAAACTGAGATTTTCAGATGAAATTAAAGTTTCAGAGTTGTGGAGAAAAGCTGAAAACATGAACCCTAAATGCTCAAAGACCATAAGCCAAATAGACTCCAAATTTATTCTAATGTTTAAGTCAAGCTCATGAATTTTCAATGTCCTTGGTTAGCAAAACTGTAATATGAAGATACTTTTTCACATATTTTTGCTGAAAAAATGGTATAAATATAATCTTGTAGAGCAAACTGCTGCAGTTTTAATTTCTTTGTGTAAAAGTAAGGTCATAGGGCCTAGTGTTTCTCCCTGAAACCAAATATTTACAAATATTCAAGCCCATAAATTTGAAGTGGAAACTGAATACAGAAAATTCTTGTTAATGCAGTACATTTTCTGGTAATTTTATAGTCTAATTTTCAGTGGTTCCCTACAGAAAGAATGCAGCTCAGAAGGCAATTTTATAAAGTACTTTGTGGATAACTATTATCTGCTAATTATTAGAAATTGCATGTTCTTGTTAATTGCATAAATAAATTGTTTTATCTGAAAGCCATTAAAAATGTTTGGTGTTTGAAGCATATATAGTTTTGATGTTCCTGTATAAAGCATTTAACTGTTTAACTCTAAAATAATGGCACAATGCTCTAAACCAATTTAATACACTAATGCATTAGAGGGGAAAAATCCAAAAATGTGTATTTTTAAAGTTTTTTTCTGAGTGTTTAGTTGAACATTTCCATCCACATGTAGGACGTCGGCTGATGTTTTGGTTTAAAAAATACTGAAGCCATCTTCTGAATATCTTTATTTTTTTTTAAGGAGAAAAGAAAAATAAAGATATATGCAGATATAACGTCACAGTCTTTTCTAATGAGCTCATATCACAGATGTGGCAGATTACTGGTTTATGTGTTGGGGCGGTACTCTTTGTGTGTTAAACATAATATCATGTGAGTTTTGAAGCCTTGTGTGGAACTGAAACTGGAAGACCAACTATGGCCTGGTCTACACTAGGGGGTGGGATCGATCTAAGTTACACAACCTCAGCTACGTGAATAACGTAACTGATGTCGACATACTTAGATCTACTTACCACGGTGTCTTGGTGGAGTACTGGAGTCAATGGGAGAGCACTCGGCGGTTGATTTATTATGTCTAGACTAGACGCGATAAATCGACCCCCTCGCTGGATCGATCGCTGCCCATTGATCCAGCAGATAATGTAGACAAGTCCTGTGAGAGAACTGGGCTAAGCAAGGAGTCAGGATCAGTCACTTGAGCTGAAGTACAAACAAGGCTTTTAAAGTCTCCTGTCTTGGGCCTGTTGGGGAACAATAAAGGGGTAGATTGTTGCTAGCTCTGTGAGTGTGTGTGTGTGTGTGTGTGTGTGTAACCCACACACCTCTTGGGTCTGGTGTTCTGTCCCCTCTAGTGGCACCGAGACCACTTAGGCCTGGTCTACACTGTGGGGGAGGGATCAATCTAAGTTACGCAACTTCAGCTACGTGAATAATGTAGCTGAAGTTGACGTACTTAGATCTACTCACCGCAGTGTCTTGACTGCTGACACTTCCCCATCGACTCCAACTGCACCTCTCGCGCAGATGGAGTACAGGAGTCTGTAAATCGACCCCCGCTGGATCGATCGCTGCCCACCAATCCAATGGGCAGTATAGACATACCCTTAGAGATTAATGAATCTGCTACAGCCTTAGCTAAGAGCCATGTGGCTTTTTGCTCATGCAGTAGAGGCTCATGCATTTAGCTCCAGAGGCCCCAGGTTCAATCCTGCCTGCCAACAACCAAGGTCTGTCAGTGTTACATGTGCACATGGTGAGGGAGGAGGAAGATGTAAAAGCCTCCCTCTCTGCCCTTGTATGGTTTCAGTCTTTGTGCTCCCCCTGGGGCATGTGCTGAGGGTGAAATCCTGCCCCTACTGAAGTCAATGAGAGTTTTGCCACTGACTTCACTGGGACCAGGATTTCACCTTGGGAGTCTAGTACAGCCAGTTGCATAAAAAGTCCCAGAGGCCTCCATCCCCTTCTGCACCAGCTAATGAAGCTGATGTGACACAAGGGGAGGGCACACTTCCCCCATTAAAAGGTGTAGCCATGGCTGCTGCTGTGTGTGCTCCCCTCAAACACTTGTGGAGTCATTGGGGTTTTGCCAATTGTGAATTTGGCATGAGAAGGGTAATCATTCACTGTTTACTAATATTAATAGACAGTCACTAGAGTTGTTTGAAGATGTGACAAAGAAGTTGCATTTCTCTATATGTGTAAGGAGGCCGGCAGAATCTTGCTTGCTTAGACACAAGTTGATAGGGCACCTTAGACATGAGACAGATAGAAATGCTGGATTCGCGAAAGATGTGTTGCAATGGAGGATGCTGGAAATTGGACAGTGCAGTCCTCCCGGCCCTTTAAAATTCCACCTATGCAGAGGAAAGGGATGCATCCGATGAAGTGAGCTGTAGCTCACGAAAGCTGATGCTCAAATAAATTGGTTAATCTCTAAGGTGCCACAAGTCCTCCTTTTCTTTTTGCGGATACAGACTAACATGGCTGCTACTCTGAAACCTGCCATTTATGTAGGAACACGCTGTCATTCACCCTGCAGTAGTGGCACTCTCTGCAGGACAGAATGGATTTTACAGAGCCAGGAATGTTTAACAGAGGTGTGGCTGGGGACCTGCAACATGCCTGAATGCAGCAGGTTTTAGATTGCTGCATAGAACTCAAACCAAAGTGCAGTTTGAAAATGGTGTTCATAATTGTGCTGATGCTTCTTCCGCAGCTGCCTCCCTGGGTCCTCCACAGTGATTCTTATGTAAGTCACATTGACACCATTAAAAATTATGAGTATTGGTAGAGCATAACATAAAAAGTCATATTACAATTGATGTAATCTATATGGGAATTTTCATAAACTATTGCACCGTAATGGTGCCTGCTAGCACTACTATAATTAATTTAAAGATAGCAATTCCACTGAAATCCCTTATTTTCAGGAGCTAATGGATATGATAAAAATTCCTCCCAAGTTGAAACTAGGTACACAAGGGTCTTGACTGTGGAATTAATATTTCACAAAATGTTGACAGGAGAAACTACTGTACTTTCCTGTAACATTGCAGAACAGCTTTTTTTAATAAAATAAATTTGGCAGTCAGAATCTGAGTATTGATATTAACATTAATCATTTAAAGTATATTATTGCTTTGTTAAGCTATCTATTTTTAGATACAGAAGATGAAAAGATGGGCCCAAGCCAGACAGTTTAGATCCAGACTTTCCCTAGATCACAACTGCCAAGTTTTGTGCAACTCCGTGAGTGAGAGTTTTCCATGGTAAGTGAGAAGAAAAAATCACTAATCTCCCCAAATGGTCCAGCTGAGCAGTGGGACCAGGCTGTACCTAAAGTTCCTTCACCAGGCCAAGCCTACTCCTACTTCTTCTTGAATGCAGATTATTTACTTTCTCTTAATACAAGTACTGCAATGCAATCTCTTTATCATGAATGTAAAACTTTACAGCCTACAAGTCCACTCAGTCCTACTTCTTGTTCAGCCAATTGCTAAGAGAAACAAGTTTGTTTATATTTACGAGAGATAATGCTGCCCGCTTTTTGTTTACAATGTGATCTGAAAGTGACAACAGGCATTCGCATGGCACTGTTGTAGCTGGCATTGCAAGATATTTATGTGCCAGATGCGCTAAAGATTCATATGTCCCTTCATGCTTCAACCATCATTCCAGAGGACATGCGTCCATGCTGATAATGGATTCTGCTCGATAAAGATCCAAAGCAGTACAGATCAATGCATGTTCATTTTCATCATCTGAGTCAGATGCCACCAGCAGAAGGTTGATTTTCTTTTTTGGTGGTTCGGGTTCTGTAGTTTCAGCATCGGAGTGTTGCTCTTTTAAGACTTCTGAAAGCATGATCCACACCCCATCCCAATCAGATTTTGGAGGGCACTTCAGATTCTTAACTCTTGGATCGAGTGCTGTAGCTATCTTTGTAAATCTCAGATTGGTACCTTCTTTGCATTTTGTCAAATCTGCAGTGAAAGTGTTCTTAAAATGAACATGTTCTGGGTCATCATCAGAGAATGCTATAACATGAAATATATGGCAGAATGCCAGTAAAACACGGAGCAGGGAACATACATTTCTCCCCTCAGGAGTTCAGTCGCAAATTTAATTAAAATACTTTTTTTTTAAACAAGCATCATCAGCATGGAAGCATGTCCTCTGGAATGGTGGCCAAAGCATGAAGAGGCATGTAGCATATGTGGCATGTAAATATGTTGCAATGCTGGCTACAAAAGTGCCATGTGAATGTCTATTCTCACTTTCAGATGACATTGTAAATAAGTGGACAGCATTATATCCCATAAATATAAACAAACTTGTTTCTCTCAACAATTGGCTGAACAAGAAGTAGTGAGTGGACTTGTAGACTCTAAAGTTTTACATTGTTTTGTTTCTGATTGCAGTTATGTAACAAAAAAATCTACATTTATAAGTTGCACTTTCATGCTAAAGAGATTGCACTATGGTGCTTGTATGAGGTGAATTGAAAACTACTTTCTTTTATCATGTTTACAGTGCAAATATTTGAAATAAAAATAATACAAGTGAGTACTGGACACTTTGTATTCTGTGTTGTAACTGAAATCAATATATTTGAAAATGTAGAAAAACATCCAAAATATTTAATAAATTTCAATTGGTATTCTATTGTTGAACAGTGCAATTAAAACTGCGATTAATCACGATTATTTTTTGAGTTAATTGCGTGAGTTAACTGAGATTAATCGACAGCCCTAATTATCAGTGCCCAATTCAGATTAAATATAGAATTAACTGTGGATGGGATTTTCAAAAACACCTAAATCACTTTGGAGCCCAAATCCTATCGACTTTCAATACACTTTTAAGTCACTTGACAATCCCTCTTTGTATGTTTCATTTAACTGTAAAGCACGGTGCATACCTGTGGCACTTTTTCATCAGGTTCAATGGGTCACAGACTAGAGTCCTTTCATTCTGAGTTACACACTTTTGGTTGATCTATCCAAGGCAATGGAGTGGATTTAGCCACATCTTCTCCAGTTCATTGAAAATCTCACCCCTTACATTGAACTTGAGATTTAGCTACCAGATTTTTTTATTAACATTGTTTTAACTTTTATCAGGAAAACTATTTTTGTTTAATTTACATATTTAGAATCCTCACATATGTAACACTTTCAAAGTGTCCCGCTGCTCAAAGCAGGACTAGATGACCACCTGAGGTCCCTTCCAACCCTGATATTCTATGAGTCTATGACACCTGGTCTACAAATTTCTTAACACAAAACTGCACACCCAAATTCTGTACAGCTAAATCTTCAATTTGTATGTGAAATTCTGTTTAGATTGCAATATCATGTTTCAGGGTGACTCACAACCTGCTTTTGAAAACATTGCTCTTGGTACATTTAGATATCCTCCAGTATGCATGGTATGATCTGACTGGATAACATTATTTACATGCCAAATGAGGAGTCATGTTTCAACTTCTAATCAGATAGTAGTGTACAAATTGTACACTCTTTATGAAACTCATTACTAAATTTAAATGTTACAGAGAAAAACTTATATATAAATAGTAAAAAGGAAATTAAATAGACCTGAACTCAGAACTTTCAGTTAAGTTGTAAAATTCATATTCATTAGCATTATGGTACAATTTTAGTATTTTATAAATCAGTTCCCTCTACTACAGAGACAACAGTAAGATTGAACATTTTATTTTATAGGCTTGATTTGCAAATATATTTCAGGATTTATTTATCTGTTTTATGATTTGTAATCAATTCATGATCTGCAAATACACTTAAAGGTAGGTACACTATTTCAATGTATTTATGTATTTATTTTTATAGAGCAGTAAGCACGTTAGTCAAACTAATGAGTTCTAAATCTCATCTTTGTGGGTGAGATTGACTGGAAGAGTTTAAAAGTCTGAGGTAAAATCTAAAACTTGTATTGGAGAACTTTAGGTGTACATATTGGCAACAATTTAAGTGGTAAAAAGAAAAGGAGTACTTGTGGCATCTTAGAGACTAACAAATTTATTTGAGCATAAGCTTTCGTGAGCTACATCTCATCTGATGAAGTGAGCTGTAGCTCACGAAAGCTTATGCTCAAATAAATTTGTTAGTCTCTAAGGTGCCACAAGTACTCCTTTTCTTTTTGCGAATACAGACTAACACGGCTGCTATTCTGAAATTTAAGTGGTGTTTTTCACAGCAGGATTTTAGAGATCATGTGGTAAATCAAGTATAATGCCCTTACTTTGATGTAAATGACAGGAAAATTCAGTAAACAATAATTTTATAAAGGTCACACCATAGATTTTGAGATGGGTTTTTTTTAAAATGCAGAGTGAGTCAGTGTGCAACTACAAAGTTAATACAATCTAGAGCAGTTTAGATAATGGAATTTCCATCCTGCAGGAAATTCTGATATTTTGCATTTGTTTTTGCACCAAAATGGGGTGAAAACCCAAAATGTCAGAAATGTTCATGAAACAAAAAGGTCTGAAAAAAATCTATTGCAAATGGAATGGCAAAATGGAAAATGTTGACTCTTTTTGACATTTCAAAATGTCACTTTTAATCATCTTGTTTCAAATATTCTTATCAGAAAAATCCCACCAACCAAACTTTGATGTCAACAAAATTGCAATTTGTCATTAGGAAAAAGTTTTGCTAGAAAAAAATTCAGCTACTTCTAATATTATCATTTCTACAAGCAGATTGCAGCTGTCTCAGCATATGTGTGAAAGGAGAAAGTGGGGGAGCAAATAGCCTCCTCTTTTTGGCTGTATGCGAAGATCAATCATATTGTGGCTGGTGACCAAAGCCGCTGTCCATGCAAGTGCCACTGGTGTCCCTGCCTTCATCAGTGGGGCGAGATGATGATAGAACCATGGCTCTATCCCGCCATACACTGCAGGGATCCTCAGGGAAGAGTGGACACTGAACCCATTTAAGGGGTGGGAATTATGGAAAATCATCATCTGCTGCTTGGGTTCGATCTGCAACATAGTGTCTCCATCCCATTCACCACTCATATGCAAGCCTATACCTCTAAGGCATATTCTAGACCTTAAATTGGTACATCCTAATTCTAAGGCAAAATGTGCTCAGCATTAAAGGCAATAAAGAGCCATCCACATTAACAAACTTCTATATGAGACTCCTTAAGTGGCAGGAGAATGCACTCAAAAAAGTGAACAAATGAACAAATCTAGATAAAGATCAAGGACAGTTACTATGGGCCCAATCCAGTGATCACTCACTCCCATTGACAACAATGGGTGTGGGACCCATAACAGGTGAAGCCAAATCCCTGCCTACAAACATCCCCAAGTGCTAGGGAAATTCAGATCCACATCCAAACTAAATGGTTTGGTCCCATCTGTAAAATGTAAAATAAAATGGTAATGGTTCTAGTAGTAAGTAGATGGATGGTTAAATAATTCCTAGTGAACAGTTTTTATTGTGCATTTAGTATCATTTTTCCTCATGGAATATCCAGGAGCAAATGGAGATTTCCTCAAAGGCATTTGTTGTCTGAGCATAATAATCTCATGTCTTTTCAAACTTTTTACTGTATGGATTGATCTGAAACATCTGAAATCCAAGCTACATTTCTTAATGTAAAGAGCCAGTGGAATTCTAGCAAAAAATACTTGCATGTGCCAAGTTAAAATTGAATTTCTGTGATTGCTCATGCATATGACTTTGAAATTTGTTTTCTTCAAACATTTGTGACAGTACATTTTCATCACACGCCCAGCTGAGAACATGAACACAAAGGAGTGTGAGATTGGCTGGAGAGAATTAATTAAAAATTGCACATGAATATGTGCAATTTTTAAAAAGTTATTTGTCCATTTCTAGAAATAAGATTCCTCTAGTTCATCCTCAGAACATTAATGTTAGGGCATAACTACTGGCAATTCCTGCATTGTGTTGCTAGTGTGTAATTGGCTTGTTTCTCCTTTAGCTTTGTCTGGAAGATGTTAAAAAATTAGTAAGTGCTGCTATATAATCTTTACTTGGTATCTACTTGCTTTCAGTAGTACAATGATCTCCTGTTTCCTGCCTGGAACTTTTTAATTTTGCACCTGGCCTGTGAAACAGATTCCTAAACAGTCTTAATCATTTAACAAAAACGATGAGTCGGTGTTTTGCAACATCAGGGACTTTTGTTTAATAAACTATAAGTGGGCAAACATGAGACTCTCAGTTTCCTACCCTACTCTCCCCAGTTCCCTCCAGGACAGGGTTAAAATTAAAACCTGGCACATCCTTGTTGCCTTAGTATAATTATTGCACTGTTTTTGTCTTTTCTTTCTCTGTTCTAAATTAACTCTCACACATACAGTGAACTGAGAGTCCAGTAAGCTGAGGCCCTTTTTTAATTCAGTTGTGAACTAAAGTATAAATTGCTCTTCCCTGCAATAAGGGTACGTCATCTGGATCTTCTACTGCATATGAAGTTTGGGGCAAGCTCTCATTTTAGAAGCTGATCCCCTGTTCAGGAGAGCCGTCCTTCTGTTGTATGAGGAAATCCCATTCTGTATCTCTTCTGAGTCTCCCACCACTCAACTGGGAAGTCAATATGATACTGAAAATATAGAAAATTAGAATGAAAGTCTCAGTTTTAAAAAATAGTGTAATAGAAAAACACACCCCTTTTGTTTAAAATAGAACATAGTTTTGTAATCTCAATGGTCTGATAACACTGCCAATTATTAAGGTATTCTGAAGCTTCCCATTATAAGATCATGTTTTTAATTGCCTATAACTTTGCCAAACTTTAACCATTTGGGCTGAAATTCTCCATGCCTGATGCTTGAATGATTTTGGAAAGTTTCAGCCAAAATGATTTAGCTGTTTCTAGAAATGAGGCTCCCTTGTGCATATGCATTATGCTACAGTCTTTAATTATATAATCACATACTATTTTTCCATAAATTCAGTGCACTGGATAGACTAGAATTGTGTAGTGGAGGAGCCTGTTGTCTGTACCACTTCTGCCCCATGTGTTGCATAAGTTGGAAGGTGTGTAGTGAATGAGGCAGAGGATTGCAGGAAGAGAAAGGAGTGTTTATGGTTAAAGTAGTAGAATGCTGTCCTGTGCAATTGAATTCTATCCCTGCCTCTGCGATAGAGCTACAGCTTATGCTCAAATAAATTGGTTAGTCTCTAAGGTTCCACAAGTCCTCCTTTTCTTTTTGTGAATACAGACTCACACGGCTGCTACTCTGAAATCTGAAGTTACATTGATTATCATAAACCACTGTAATTACATCACTTGTGAATCTTCACACAATGTTCCTTACGTCAGCGGAGCGCGTCCTCAGTTCGTGCTCTAGCACTGACAGAAAGTAGTGCACCATGGGTAGCTATTCCACTGTGCCAATTGCCACCTTCTCCCACTAGGAGTTCTGGGAATGGATCGCAGTGCATTATGGGGGTGGATTGTCACCCCATAATGCAGTTTTCTTTGTCCCATAATTCCAAGGGATTCTGACTGAGTTTTGCATCATTTTTCAACTGCCCCTGTAAACTTTGCACCCACCAACTCTGCCAGAAAGCATGGATCCTTCACTGATCACCAGTCTTGTGATTAGCGTTATGAACACAATGTGGCTGATCCTGCGGTATTTCATGAGATGTTAATCTGAGCAGGAATCCATGCTGCCTGTCCTGCTCGGTGCCATGGAAAGAAACAATTCAAGATTGATGTTGGCATTCACAGAGCAGTTGCACACAGTGGACCATCGCTATTGGGCTCAGGAAGCAAGTGCAGAGTGGTGGGATCGGACTGAGATGCAGGGCTGGGATGATGATAAGTGGCTGCAGAACTTTTGTATTTGCAAAGCCACCTTCATTGAACTGTGTGCAGAGCTTGCCCCTGCACTGCAGTGCAAGGACACCAAAATGAGAGATGGGTGGAAAAGCATGTGGTGATCGCTGTGTGGAAGCTGGCAACTCCAGCGGTCAGTTGCAAATCAGTTTGGAGTTGGTAAGTCTATCGTGGGGGTTGCGGCGATGCAAGCGTTCAGGGCCATTAATTGCTGCCTGCTATGAAGGACTGTGTCTCTGGTCAATGTGTGTAAAATAGTGGATGGCTTTGTGGCAATGGGATTCCCTAACTACAACAGGGTGATAGATGGCGCACCTATCCCAATTTTGGCCCCAGATCATCTTGTGATGGAGTACATCCACAGAAATGGCTACTTCTCTATGGTATTGCAGGAGGTTGTGGATTACTGGGATCATTTCTCTGACATTAGTGCAGGGTGGTCAGAGAAGGTGTATGACACACACATCTTCAGGAATGCTGGCCTGTATAGAAAGTATCATGCAGGGATTTTCTTTCCAGACCAGAAGATTCCAACAGGGGACGTGGAAATGCCCACAGTGATCCTGAGAGAACCAGTCTACCCCTTACTCCTGTGGTTCATGAAGCCTTACACTGGAAACCTAGGCAGCAGCAAGGAGCACTTCAACAACACGCTCATTAGGTGCAGAATGACTGTAGAATATGAATGGCAGATTAAAGGGTTGCTGGTGCTGCCTTTTTGGCAAGTTAGACCTCAATGACAAAAATATTTGGATGGTCACAGCAACGTACTGTGCTCTGCATTACATTTGTGAAGGCAAAGGGGGAACAGTTTCTCCTCAGGTGGAATATTAAGGTGGATCACCTTGCTGGTGATTTGGAGCAGCCAGACACCAGGGCTATTAGAGGGAATCAAGGGAGGCTATTCAAATCAGGGTGGCTTTTGAAGCAGTATTTTGACAATGAGCCCCAGTAATGTGGCTTTATATAATTCATTCAGCCAGGCATTGCCACCTTGAATGACCCCTGCAATGATTCCTGCCTGAGTGTTAATTGTTGTCTGCAAATGTGCAGATTGCCACTGTGTATGATTTCTGCTACAACCACCGTGTATAAAGAATCATTGTCACAAATAAAGAATCATTGTCTTTGTAAGACTAACTTTTTATTACATAGCAATACAATGATTAACATTTATTACAAGGAAAATGACAGTGAGCAGCACTCTCTGAAATGACGTTATCACAGCTGTCTGTAAGTCCAGCTGTCGTTATGGAAAATGTCCCTAGGGTAGAGTGCAATGTGTACTGCGATGGGCTGGGAACATGCAATGAATGTGGCAGGGGGAGTTTGGGGAGGGCATGGAAGGCAGTTCTCTGGATTTCAGGGGGAGTAGACCATGCATGTGTTCTGACTGCAGTGCAATCAAGGACCTGAGTATCTCTGATTGGTCCTCCATGAGCTTTATCATCCACTACTGACCCTCTATTATCCACTCCTGCCCCTGTCTCCTGTCCTGGCTATCCATTTCCAGTTTTTCATTTATTCTCTCTCCACACTCTGTGAAGCATTCAGAATACTATAGTGATGGGCACCATAGAAAAGACCATGAGGAAATTAAGAATCTTGTTTACAGAGCAAGTTATGAATAGTGTTCAGTGAATAAAGCATGAGGCCAAACACTTAAAAATGAGGAGAAAACAAAATATTGAATACCTATTCATTAAGTGAGCACTGCCCATCCTTTGCACTGAATGAGGCAGAGATACTTTTGAAAAACTAACATATGGTCATGTATTAAACACTGTCTCATAAAGAGGGGAATTAAGGTTACACAAGCAACCTTAATTCTGGCATTTCCTAACTTCTAAGTGCTTGAGTTTGCCAGCTTAAAGTTATTTTAACATAGTTTTTGTGTATGTGTGTGTGCAGACATGTACGTAATACAAAATAGTTCCAATGATTAATGTAATTGGTATGCATTGCTGTTAATTTAGAAAGATAGGTGGCTGTGATGAGAAGTTCTTTATATTGTATGTAATGGATTTGAGAAAATTAGTTTGCATGCAGTGAACTACATCCTGAATAGTGCATACTGAACTAACCCAAAACATTTTGTAATTTGGAGAAGTTCAATTATAATTCCTCGCCGCAATGCTTATTCATTTACGATGACTTTGGCGTTTCCACTTCCTGATGTGCCTGGTACCAAAAATGCCAAAATAATACAAAAGGCTACTCTGGTATTCATGCTGGATATACACTATGGTGGATTGGAAAGTTCACAAGAACCTGTCATTGTGAAATTTCTGTCACAGACATGCTGACCCAACAAGTTCAGATATTTCAGAGGTGGTTCAATTAAGCATCTTAATATTTCATGACTATTAGAAATGAAGCAATGTTCCTCAACTTTTGAGGTGTACAGTTCTGTGTGTGTGTGTGTGTACCCACAAACCAATACACAAGATATTAGGCCAGAAGTGAATATTTTGGTAAATGTGAGTAAAATCCCTTTTTATCATTTTTAATAACAGTATTCAAGAAAGGTATGAATATATTTTTCCCATTATTGGAAAATTCTCAGATGCACTTTGTACTCACATCAAGGGTCTGATTCTTCTTTGATTGCCACTAGAATAAATCTGGAATAACCACACTGAAATCAAGGAAGTTACTCTGGTGTGAGAGAAGAATTGAAATGAATTGTTGATTTGAAACAACATGCCAATATGAAATGTTATTTCAAAATGAAATCAAGATGCAAAATATCATTTCAAATTGTCATTGTGTTTCAAAATATTGATTGAAAACAAGATTTTGCAACTAAACAGTTTGTTTCAAACTGAAATGTCAAAATGGTTTCTTTCAAAAATGTTGAAATGAACTGTTTTTACTGTTTTGAATTGTTTTCCTCTCATTTCTTATTTATCTGAAACTGTTTTTTTTTTTTTTTTTTGGTGGTGGTGGTAATGTTACTATTTAATAAAAAAAAAATGTGTCCAGTTCTACCTGGCACAATTATCTGTGCCTTTGTCACCTATGAAGCACTCCACATGGGGCTACATCTTGAGACCACTAGGAAGTTGAAGCTAGTGCAGAATGCTTTAGCCCACTTACTGAGAGAGGTTGCAAGTAGGGAGCACATTAGACAAGTACTACATGGTCTGCATTGCCTTCCAATAAGTTTCTGGATAGAATTCAAGATGTTGATTTTAATCTATAAAGCCTTAAGTGGTTTGAAATCAGTTTACCCCTGTCCCTGTGATATACAGCTACAGTTGAGATCAAAGAGCTGTAAGAAGGGTGTTATCTGTGAGGCATCCTCAGTTTTGAAACTCACTCTTTGCATTAGTCTAGCAGAGCCAGGATTTCTTAACCTTCCAGACCCACTGCAAAGCCTATCTTTTTTCTGTCTTCTGTAAGAGGCTGAGGTGGAGCTGGTTTGGGTTGGGTACATTTGTGGGCACTCCTTTGTTCATTTTGTGATTTCTTAATTTATTGGCTAGGCACCCAGAGCACAAGATGAGCTCCTATAGTTACATTTTAGAAAGGTGAAGAAATGAAATAAAAATATACATGTGTGTATTTTCTCCAGAAAAGCAGTCACAGAAGAGAGTAGCCCACTTCTATTTTGTCAGCAAGTTATGTAAAGAATTTTTCTCTCCATTTTCCTCACACTACCATACAAACTCCACACCTGTCCAATGATCTCCCTGATATTTTGTGGCTGAACACTCATACCACATAGGTAAGATTCAGCTTCCCTCTCACCTATTCAGCAGACTATGGTGATAATACCACCACCTGAGCATGGGCACAGCTCTCTTTCCATGCGTACAGGGAAGGAGTACAAATTTTGTCCCTTTGCTCTTGCAGACAGTCCTATAATTGTAATTGATATTTAGGAAAGCAAAGATTTTGGATGATAAAAATGGTATTATACCACACTGCTCAACATACCCAGCATATTTCCAGAAGCTTCTGTAGCATTAGCATTATAGCGGTCATCGTAACTCTCTGAACTAGGTACCCAGAAAATCTCAATATGTTTCTTATTCATTACAAAAAATAAAATAAATGAATGACAAACGTTGTTTGGTTTAGAGAAACCACCTAATTTTGGTTCAAGAAATTGTCTGAGACTTTGCAAATAACACACGTTGTTGATTCCAAAGTGAGACCTACTCTACATAACTGCAGTGGAGCAATTTGTGGATCAACAGGGATTTACTGAAAGAATGCCATGGTTTCTGACTTGCATAAAACACTCTGGTCACAGTCTTGCTGTACATGTTGATAAGAATCAGCCTTTGTGTCTCTTTCTTATAGGACAAGCCTCTTTAGAGATTGTTGGATTGAGAGAGAAATGACAGATGTTTCTGCTCTTGCAATTGTGGAGTAGGTTTCAATTTAAAGAATTGAAAATAATATTCAAGTGCTTAAAGAGGCTGGCAAACTGTGGTCATTATATAAAGTCCTCCTTTAGAGGCGGACAAAGAAGTTTCTTTGGCTAACATAGAATTTGAACAAGAACTGTTTCCTGTCAACATGAACTGAGGATTTGTACAAATCAGGTGATTATTGGCTTATTTAACCTAACATTCAAATATCACTCAGCTATCCTTCCTTCTACACTCACTCACCTTCAGGTACAGACAGATTTCTAGAATCTGTAAAGTAATAAAGGGGCTAATTGAATTTTCTTGAGCAGAGGAAGAGACTATGTTGAAATAGTGCATAAAAGCCAAACACTCAAATGGGCAAACATGATTATGAATATGTTATGATCATTATTACTGTAAATGTTAGATTGATATAGCAGCAAAGGAAAATTATAATTTAATTTGATGACTCTTGGCAGGATTGCTGTCAGTCATTGTAGGTGGGATTTTCAAAAGCCCTCTCAGCCTTGGCCTAACTGCTCCCATTGTCATCAATGACTGTCAGATAGAGTGGCATTTTGGCCAGACTTGGAACTACTTTGTTTTTGTAGAGTGAGATGTGGTTCTGGTCCATATTATTTTAATCGGGTTGCAGGTTCTTTTGGATTTGAAATGAGTACGAATTTTCAAACAGTGCTTCTGGAATGCACTCCCATTTATGTGCAAAACATACATTTGTATGAGTAAATGGGCACTGGAGCACAAAGACTGAGTAGATGACTAAATGCCTCTATACAAGTACAAACGCAGGTTTGGCAAAGGCAAACAATAGTGTGTGAAAAACATATAGGCACAACGTTAGAGACAGGGTTGAGGCAACTTTAAAAATTTGCCCATCGTTGCAATGTGCTGTTTTGGATTTAACTTTTCTTTGATTTTTCAGAGGGGCGCACGCTGTAAAATTCAGTTCTGGATCTGAATTTTGCATACTCCAAAGTCATGGGCTGTTCTGTTGAGCCACTCCACTGGCAGGTGTTAGAACCCTGCATTAAGCTACTGAGTGTCTCTTATTGACTTATGTGAATGTACGGAAGCCAGATGTGGTTCCCTGGGCAGAGGGATCTATGCTCTGGGACCCTACAGAAGGATTCCTAAGAACAGCGAATCTTGAGTTGTTATTTACATCCTGCTGTTGTCATTTACTTTGTTAACAATGCCAAACCCCAGGCAGTGGATGTTTGGATTGTAGACAGTGTGCATGTCCTCTCTTTAGACCAGGATCAGAACACTACCTGCTCAGAGGAACCAATAAAAATCATGCCACCTGCAAATAGTATAAGTGACCTTTCGTATCAGGTACAGGGGTTTATGACCTCCTGCCTTGGAATGAAAAGCATTCAGAGGGTATTTTTGTTGTTTTTCCTTCAAATAAATAAGTAGGAAGATATTTTAGATTTAAAACAAAGTTATAAATTTAAAGCAACCTCTCTCAGTAATGAATTGTCAGTTACTTATTGATTTATTTAGCTACACATTCTGTAAACATTTCAGATAAGTGCATCTTGTCATGCTGTTCCCCAGCTCAAAGGTAACATTTAAAAATAAAAAAGGGAGTATGTAGAAGGTTCTAATCTAGGTGCTACTGTGTGCACAGAAGCTGCCACCACCTCCACCCCTCAATATCTACAAGTGCTGATAGGCAGAGGCAGGACCAGGGCTGCAGATTTGTTTCACTTCAGCTAGGCAGCATTAGCTTATCATTTTAGTCATTTTTGCCCTTTCTGTCTTCCCCTGCACCCAAGAGGTCAAAATGTGAAAAGCACTATATAGTGTAAACATCACTGTGAAATAGCTAATTTGCCACAGTGGCAGGGGGTCTCATTGCTACTCCTCTACCTCCTTTTTCTTTCAAACATTTGACAGCACTTCCTCCTCCTGCCACCTCCTGACCTAAATCAGGGACACAACATGTGATCATTTGTTCATCAATTATGTAACATCAGCGGGACAGGGTTTTTGGGTTTTGTGTGGTTTTGTTTTCCTATTCTTTCTTTTCTAATTTTTTAAACTATAATCATAAAGCAAACCAAGTACAATTTAAAAAACAAAACCCAACAATCTCATCCAGAAAGGAAGGATTTACAGTTGGATGGAGAGTGAGGGAGGAAGACTAAAAGAACTAATATTTGTATTCTGAATCTTTTGGAATGTGAGTGCCTATTTTCCATCAGCAATCTGAACTCTGTCAAAGCAAAGTCTTCCTGCCAGCTCTCAGCCCTCTAGTGCCTGAGTTTTGTCACATCTACAGTTTTCTTTCTTTTCCTTAAGCTTTTATGTGACCCCCTAGCTCATAATATTCCACACGCTGAGTGTCAGCTGAGTCCAAACAAAGAGACCTTTCTACTCTGGCAGAAATTCGTTAAAGTCTCCGGCATCAGAATTTACGGCAGCTTTCTTTTGAAATGCTTGACATTTCCTCACAATTTCTTAGATATACTTGGTGGGTAAAGTGCGTCATCTTTGTTTGAATTTATCACACATAATAAGCCATTTTCTCCCAGTTTAATGTCATCCCCTCGGTAACCAAGAGGTCGGAGGCAACAACGCAAAAACAGCAAATTTGTCAATGGAATGTGTAAAGCTTAGTATAAATTTATCTTGTCCTAATCCCTTGGCCCCTTTTCATACCATGATTTTTCATATGCATATGAGAATTTTCAGAGTATTGGTTTCTCACACATTTCACTGCCCGTGGACAGAACTGAAATACAGGCTGAGCTGTCAACTTCCATCAAGGCAAATTAAAAAAAAAAAATCCTATACAGTAAACTCTACTTCGCCCTCCCAGCTTCCCTTCTGTTTAAAACTGAACAGTGTTCCCTCTATGTTTTTAATTTGTGCAGCCCTCAACTAGATTCTCTATGGAAATAAAAAATAAATAAAACCAGTCAACAACATTTTACTGGCAAACATATGTGAGCTTCACTGAGGCCCAAAGACTTGTTTCCTAAAAACGTGATTTAAACAAAAAAAAGAAGAGGGGCGGGGGAAGGAATCTTAATCGGTGCTTCAAGTCATACAAGAAAAGATTTCAGATAGCAATAAAACTTCTCTTCCTTTGGGGGCACCCCATAGCCTCACCTAGCTGTTACTCTTTGGCATGTCAAAATTAATACCCTTGGTAGCAGTGGTTGCCTAACTATTTAATCTTAAAATAACTTTGAAACTTCCAGTGTTTTTTTTTCTCAGAAATTGGAAAAAGGTCAGTACATTTATTAAAGGGATAAAGAGCTAATGGTAACACTTAAAACGAGCTATCCTAAAGACATTTACTATAACCAGGAGTTACAGTAAGTATTATTAGACTAATTTTGTGTGTTAAAGGGATATTGAGAAGTGGTTGAGGCCCCAGATTTAGGCTTTGTTTAAAATAAAGGATTGACAACACCTAAGATAAATAAGAATGGTTCTATGTATGGCTTCTTTTAATTGCAACAAAAATAGGATTTGGGGGCTTGAATGTTTCCTCACAGTGTGAGTAACCAAAACACAACCACATTGTATTTGTACACTGGGTATTGTATATGCAAATTGGAAAGTGAAGCTGCCTGTAAACAGAAAATGGAAAAATAGCCATTCTAGTGCTGGTGTTGCTGCTCAGGACCTACGTAAGTACAGCTTTAGTGAAATGGAGCCCTATTCAATTCACAGGGGAGGAAAATTGGCATGATAAATGTTTAAAAGTACATCAGACGTGTACATTTTTTCACTATTAATAATCTAAAGGCATTATAACTAACAATTGTGATGAAACTTTTAAAATACTTAAAATATATACTTTTAAAATATATAATTTTTACATTGACAGTTTCCCTTTAAATGAACAACAGCTGATTATTCATGACATGTTTATTTAGGTTTAACAAGCATGTGGCAGATGCACATCTTGATACTTAACTGTTAAACCTCAAATATGTTTTGTATAATCAAATAGTATTTATTATATAGTTGGCTATTAGGAAAGGAACAATGAGAACAATGTAGTATCATTTTTATTAGTGAGGATGAATGAAGATCAAGAGGTTTGGAGGCTACAGACTTTATCCAAACTCTCTGATCTGCAAACAAGTCTGGGAATCTCACAAGAACTGGCCTTCTTCCAGTACTTTCACATTTTTGTTTGTGATTCTCTCAGGATCTGGGAAAGGCAAAAGCATGTAAGAATTAAAAACAATGGGGGGAACAGTTTAGCAAACCTCAAAAATCTTTGTTTTGTGTTTCTGATGTTTGACTGGCTTGGTTCTTATTTCATCTGATCAAGTTCACCTGTTTCGTGTTTTTCACCCTCTTACATCATAGGAGGCCTACATGACATTCAGTGACATTAAAGAACACTATATTTAATACCAATGAAAGGAAATGTTTTTTTACGCAGAGTAGAGTCACTGTGGAATTCATTGTCACTGGAGGCCATTGAGACAATTACTGGAGCTGGCGGTAGAAAAGGACTGGATACTTTTGTGACCACTAATAACATTTGGGGCTATGTAATCAAAGCTAATGATATTGTCGTCAAATCTTATGCTTCAGGGGATCAGCTGATTGCCTGTGGGGGTCAAGAGAGGAATTTGTGTCCATTTACAGCATTGTGCAACTAACTGGATGCCTTATGGAGGTTTTTATCTTTTTCTGAAATACTAGGTACTTTCCACTGGTGGTCACAGAATACTAGAATAGACTGACAATTAGTCTAATCCATTATGGCAAACTTAAATTCCTGTTAGGGAATGGCCAAAGAGGCAGTGTTCCAACTGGACCAGGGTAAGGTTAGGTTTCTCCTTCTTGGAAAATCTCTCTAGCCATTAATAAAAAGTATTATCTTTTTATATCTCATTAATTTAATTGGATGGCACAAAATATTTTAAAAGATTGGCCTTTTTTAATTTGTTCTTGGGTTTTTAGAGTAATTTACAAAGAACTAATCCTATTGCATTTCTATAGCACCCAACAAGTTTAATGCCTATTAAATCCTCATTAAATTTTATATGATTTTTCAACAGGATAGGTTGATACTAAACCAGGGATGGATAGATTGGTTCAGGGTTTGAATTCAGTGAGATCTCCAGCTTTTCCCTAACAACTTGTGCACAGTAAGGGCTCATTTTCATTGTCAATACATCTACAACACCGTGACAATTTAAAATGTGGGGAGATCATTTGAAAATAATAATATGAATTTAAATAAAGAAAACTGCTGATTATACAAGTTGAGCAAGTCAGCGAAGAGGTGAGGGCTTGTGAGGTAGGTGTGGTTGTGTTACACAATTCATCATTCCGGTTTAGCATGCTGCATGAAGCACAGTATGTTTGCCCCTGGGTTATCCTCTTGGAGATCCATATCAAATCTTTTTGAGACATGCAGAGGAAAATTTTCAAGGTGGAAAGTAGGGGTGCCACATGGGCCAACTGGAAAATGTAGCACTGCCCCCTCATGTCTTGGATGGGCAGATGAGTCAATTCATGAGAATCATACATTTCCTGTGAGTTCATTTTGGTGTATTTGGCATATTCTCAGACAATGAATAATATTGACTTCCACACTTTCAAGCTGTGGTAGCTTGTCTGTAATGAAGACATGACTGAAATAATACTGTTGGAAACATTAAGGCAAATAATAATTATAAGGAAAGCAGACAGTTAGTTTTAGAACCCTAATAACATGTATTGATGCATTCATGTAAAGTGATAGTGACCTTTTTAGGAATGAGCACTATGATAAACATCTAACCCATTATAGAATATTAAACAAATACCTGAAGTTACCACTGTCAGTGGCTAGAACCAGCAGTAACCAATTATTACATGTAATGGTGTGGGTGTGGGTGAGTGTTGGGCAGAGAAGGAGTTACTTGTTTTAGGCACTTGTTTGGTTTAAAGTCTCATCATTTTTCTGTCTTTCTTTAGATCTTTGTCCTGGCTGGTCCTGTACTACCTGCTTTTCTCTTTAGTCAAACTAGAACTTACTTTTGTTGCATCAGCTTCTGAGCTCTTTTAAAAATATGAAGAGCAAAGCTAGAGAGGCTAGAATTGATAAAGTACCTCGTTTCCTCCTTCTTAGAAATCTCTTTCAACTTGATTAAATAATTTTAATACGTCTTAAATGTCATTGTCTACATGTGGTATTTCAGAAAGTAATACTTTAGCATTGGTATTACAAGCTAGCTTTTTGTATTCTGGAAATGGTTAATTTGCTGACACTTTCTCTTCTCCCCCAGGCTCCTGCCACATGACTGGGCTTAGAGGACCAGATTCTGATCTTATTTAAACTGGGGTAAACCCAAAGTAACTCCACTGAATTACATTGCTACAATTGCGATGGTAAATTGGCCTAAAGGGATGTTAGTCAAGCAACTGCTTCCCAGCACCTCTTGCACTGAGACCTGATCCTGCTAGGTGCTGAGCACCAACTTAAATTAATGGAAGCTGAGGATGCTGAGCACTACACAAGCCTCTATTTCTTGAAACCTTTGCAGTGTTCAGCCTCCTGGTCTTTGTGTTCCCTGAGAAACTTGCATTAAAGCCTAAGGAGACTTTAAAGAGGACATAGACAAATACCCTATTGCATTGCATCACATCTTCATTACAGCACATGCTATTAATGTCAGTGTTGAGATCATGCAAAAAGTTATTGCTACTGCAGGACACAGAGGCACACATCATGAGGAAACTCTTTGGTTGAGCTATTGATGACATTTGCTGAAGGATGAGTTCATCTTCAATGAGCCTGAGAGCTGAACTTGAACAAAATATTCTGAAGCATTCATTGCAGTGGGTTAGGATAGAGGAATACATGACTGACTGGTTGCCACAGAGGTCAAGTATTTACATACAGCAGCTGAGGGGGGATGTATCATGACCTCATTGCTCCACTTGAGTCCTTGTTGAATTCTCACACTTAGAGATAAAGTTCTTAAGACTTAGTATATGTTTTCCTTGGTCTCGAGCCTATTTGAAGTCAGAATTTTCTCCAGCAAGTTACTCATGGGTGTGCAGTTCTGTTGCTCATCATGCACTCTGGGAGGGTCTTAAATCTGTGCCAGTTACACTGAAATTGATTTTTCAGTAAAGACAGGGACTGTGGTATTTCATACACATAGTGGAGAGATTCTGTACATATAGTAGGGATGTGCTGCCTCTGCAATAGTGTATTTATCTGCTCTTCATTTCTCTGTGGCAAGTGAGAAAATATCCACCATCTGTAGAAAGACTGTATTATCTGAATAGTTTGAATCATTATAGCTGTGAACAGCCAACCTTAAATCTTTTCTAAAGTAGGTGGCCTATTTTTTTAAAAAAATCAAAGACTATTTCCCACAAAGGTTTTTCAGATTGCACATTAAAAAAAAAACAGCTCAGGTTCTGACTTAGAGCAGATATGGCCAACTGGTGCCTTGGATCCTGGTTGCAGCTCAATCGGGCAGTCATTATTCTGGTGTGATGGGATTTTGGCATTCTTCTTCTTGAAGACATCACCATAGGCACTGTACTCGAGGGGCAGTGCTGAAGTCAGCTCTAGTGGTGGCCCCACCTGACCGATGACCCGGGACTGGGAGCAGGGCATCTTTGTTCCGGGGTTTGTCAGATGATGCACGCAGGGAGACTCTCTGGCAGAACTCAGAGTGGCAGCTAACTTGGTGCTCATGCCAAAAGATGTGCAGATCATAAGCTGCTGGCCATGAAATAATGAGTATTATGGGGTAGTATGGCAAGATCTTTCTGAACCAAAGGACTTCCTGATGGTGCTTCTGGAATTTGCCATTCAGGACCATCTCCTTTGTCACTAACCCTGACAACAGGAACAAGTGATCTATGGTTTCCTCTAGGTCAGGGACCATCTTTGGTTGCACTTTAATACCAAGGTTTGCCTCCATGCTTCCCCAAGGTAGGCCTTCACCACAGGCTAGGGTGGTCCAGGCAAACTGTTATGATCCTGATAAGGACAGCTGGGACTAAAAATCAGAGCAGGGTCAAGCCTGAGGCTGATAGTAGCAGAGAAGTTCATAGCCAAGTTCCAGGCCAGGGTTGATACTAAGGATCAGAATCTGAGTCAGGTTTCAAGGTCCAGGTCAGGAGGCAAGGTCCAAGCCAGGAATTCACGAGCAGAAAGCAGGAATGACCATGGCAGCTACAGCAGATCCACACTGTTGCCTGGACACTTCCTGGAATTCCCCTTGGGTTTACATAGGGCAGGGAACCAATCAGGAGCCATGAGGCTGTTGCCTGTCAAACACTTGAGGTGGGACTTCTCAGGGTTTGTGTCAACAGTGGGTCATGGGTAGTGGTGCAGGAGCTGGTTACAGCTGCTTCTGGGTGGCAGTGTTGAGGTGTTCATTTCCTAGAAGCTCTGTAGACCTCTGTTTGAGACCTGTTGGGCATTACATGCTGTTTTGACACTGAATTCATCTGGTCTTTCCTCTCCATATGTCTACACTGCTGACTGAACACGAGTCCAAGCACTTCTTATGCCAGAACTCCCAACCCATCCTTATATAAACCCCAGAAACATGGTTTCAAGGTGTACATGAGGCAAGATCACATCTCAAGCTGTGGCATGACCCTGTACCCATGGCAGTTTGTTGTGTGGACTGGGATAAGGGACCTGTTCTTTGTCCTGCATTCAATAGTCCTGCAGACCCATTCTCACAATGCTCTGAACCCTTCCTACCTGACTCTTGCCCAAATCTATAATGGTCCGTGTCCCTCTGTTCTCAACCATAACAGCAAGTTGCTGTTTTCACTTCACAACAGTTTTACAGTGTGCTCTTTTCAACAGTACATTGAACATGGAATGTGCTCCATGAGCAGTCTCCTGGTCAGCTGAGTTTTGATAAATGTATGGTTGTAATGTACTATCCTCCATGACTTCTGCCACAGCACCAGGAACTTGCACCAGGAAGTTTTTGGGGGGCTGGCACAAGTGAGCATTCATGGTACTCTGGCCCAGTGTCAGGAACAGATAACGTACTTGAGGCTTTGGTACCAGAGGGCAAAAAATGCCAGCAGTCACTCTGGGAGTGGTCCTGCACCATATCCAGTCTTCAAGGATCTGGAACAGGTGCTCTCCAGGGCTTCCAGTACTGAGCCTGAGGTGACACATAACCACAGGTGAGGCTGATGGGATGCTGATGACAGCCAGGGTCTGGAACAGGCTGGATCAGGGAGGAGGTGACCCCAGAAGACTCGAAGGAGGAGGCTCCAGAGGATGAGGAGCATGTTATCCTGCACTACTACCTGAGGAGCTGGTTCATCAAGCCCCTCCTAAGGAGCCAGATGTGGACCCCAAGACTCAATGGGAATAGGAACCTGAGGCTGGTGAGTTAAAACCCGCACATCCCTATGAACATCCCTTCCCTCCTTCTCCAGGGCTGCATGCAGGACACATTTCCTCCCTCCCTCCCCACCCTAATAATCCTTGACCAAGACTCAATTGTAAATAGAATCCTGGCAGTGTCTGGTCAGATGTACTGACTGGACACTAACAGTCCAGTTTCCATCAGGGAGAGGAGGGCGGGCGCAGAAGAAGTGGCAGCCTGTTGCCTGGCCCTAAAGTGGTGGCTCCTGCAGCAGTATGCATGTACCTCCTCGGGCTGTGGGTGGCCCCTTTGAGGAACATGGTTTTCAGGGCTGCAGGAGAGGACAGAGTGCAAGGGACCATGGCAAATAGGATAAGGGGCTCCCAGAGGGCATGGAACATTCCCTGGGAGGGAAGGAATGCAAGCCGCCCCGCCAGTGGTGCTTCCCCAGCCATGCTCTCAGGTAGGTCTGCTATAGGGAGGGCTTGAGCGGGCGGGGAATATAGCTGCTGGGTAGGCAGTGCAGAGGGAGGCAGGGGGCAGCCATGAAGGAGGGCCACATCCAAGCTTGCCAGTGGGGCTGCCTGCTGCTCCCAGGCAGTTGCACCGCTCTTCTGTCCTGCATTTCCAGCCGGCCTACTGGAGCTGCTCATCGACTGTGGTGAAAGGATACATTTTCCCCCCTTTCGTTTTAGGCTCCACCAATTGATGCCTTGAGTCATGTAACTCCAGGGGCAGAGAACTGCAAGGTCCTTTCTGTCTCTTCCAGAAACCATCTCCTTCACCCCCCCCCCATCCAGGTATATGTGAATGAAAGTAAGCCAGAGACAGTGTGCACAAAAATAACAGGTAACTTTATTAACTGGGGAAAAAATGGAAAAGGTGAACAAACTTCCCTATGGGTTTGACAACACAGAGAACAGGAAAAACAAAGTGAACTGTGCCATCACATACTGAACAGCTCTAAAATGGCCCCTTCTTGACCCCCATCCCTACCACCCCAAAATCATGACTGCTTTGAACCATGGGAGAATTCACAGTTAAGAGCCAGTAAGTGTCCTTATCCCAGCATAGAATCACAGTGGCCAGAAACCAGTTGTAAAAATCCCTCTTAACCCTTCTATCAACTGTTCTCAAGGTCCTTCAGACACTGAATAATCTCCCCAAACTGCAGTCTGGCTAACAGTTGTGGACATTAACCCAAAAAGAAAGTGAAATTTAACTGAGAAGACACCCTCTGCAGAACAATCACAAACCAGAAGGTGTCATACACGTGGACGCATCCTGCCCCAAATACCCATAAAGAGTAATTACCTCAGTGACCAGCTTGTGACAGTCAGTGGGAGGGGAACTAAACTGTGCATTGAAACACAAATGAGTGGGAATGTTCCCTCAAGTTTTTACAGCAGCTGCAGGAGGTGTGGTGCTTTGTTTGGGACCAGGCTAAGGTAAACCCCTGTTTCAAGATATAGGAACAAATTGCATCATGGATTTCCCTGACCTATGGTGATCCAGCACAAGTATGAAGTTCGCTGAATCAGGCTGACTATAAAGGCTTTGTAAGCAGTCTTGTCTTGTGCCCACTCTGTTCTAAAGTACTCTCCCTTAATCTCACAAACGTTATGAAAGGCACAGCATGCCACAATAACATGAATGGTTTCAGCATCCAACCAAGTGTGTAGACATTGCCAAAGATCCTTCAGCCATCCAAAGGTGCATTCCACTACCATCCTGCAGCTGCTTAGTTTGAAACTGAATTCCCATTTTACCAGGTTGTTGATGTTGGGATTGGGTTTCATTAGCCAGGGTAGGAGCAGGTATGCAGGATCTCCCTTTGGCATGGAGATGCTGTACAGAACCAGAATAAAGTCCCTTCCTCCCACTTCAAGTGCAGTCTTGATTCTCCTCGGCACCCTGATGTTATGAATCTTTCATATGTGTCCAACGTTTTTGATCATAAACCTGCCTTTGTGGTCCACTCCGCCTTGAAGAACAAGGGAGTAGTAATCTTTTCTATTGACATATATTCACTTGAGCGTTTTGGTGGACAAAGTATGGGGATGTAGGTGCCATCAATGCCACCCACACATTTTGGACACCTCATTCCCTGGAATACAGCTATAGTTTCCGAAACTTTGGTGATGGCACCCTCCCATAGATAGAGTGTTGACAGTTTTGCAAAGCTGCATCACCTCAACCCCACCAGTGGACTTCCTAGCCCTGAAGTAGTTTGTTACTGATCAGGTGCTGTCCAGCATTGCCAACTTCCAGAGGGTGATAGCCACCCACTTCTGCACCAATATGGGTCTCTGGAACTGAGTGTTCTATTGCTGTAGGGTTGGAGCCACTCCACACAGAGCTCCATGAATGTCTGTTTCCTCAGGACAGGTCTACACTATTGCTAACTTACATTGCTCAGGGATGTGAAAAAGCTATCCCATAAGTGATGCAAGTTACAGTGACCTAAGCATTGTCCACATCAGCGCTACATCACTGAAAGACTCTCCTGCTGACATAGCTTCCATCTCTTGAGGAAGTGGAGTAATTATGATGATGGGACAGAGCTCTCCCATAAGCATGCAGCATCTTCACCAGATGCGCTAGAATGGGGCAGCTGCATCAGTGCCGCTGTAGCACTTCTAGTGTAGACTAGCCTTCAATCTGCAGCCTCTGGTTGTCATCCCACTTTCCCAAGACAATGTGATCCCACCATGCTATGCTGGTTCTCCTGGTGCAGAAGTATATTTTACAACCTTAATCCTGCTCCCATGGGAGTTAATGGCAAAACTCTGACTGGCTTCAATGGGAGGAGGAGAAAGCCGTAAATCATTATCTGGGACATGAATTTAAAATGGGTGAGTTTCCTAACGTCATATCCTGTGTAAGCGTGTCCAGCAAGGAAAGAAGGTAGCAGTGGAGTTGTACAAAAATTGGAGGCTAATCTCTGCTTCATTTTTTATTCTCATGGGTTTCACTTTGAGGTTCTGGTTCTAACAAAACCAATAAAAAACAAACACTAACCTAATACATTTCCCCTCAGATAAGAAGTTTCTTCTTGTGGTTAAGGCATTGGACAGGGATTCATAGGATTGTTAATGGGAGTGATGATAATAACACTTTCTTTATCTTTCCTTTTATCTTACGTATCTATTTAAATTGAACTTTTCTGGGTGGAACTATATCTTATTATATGTGCAGCAACTAGTAAGAAGTCCCAGTTTCAGATGGGGCTCCAACAATGCTCTGTCTTTCTCTTATGACTCTCTGTTCCATGAGGGTCTAACCACTGCCTTCCATCTTTACTGGACTCCTGCTGCACACTGTTTCTTCCCATGTCATTTTGATGCCTTTTAATTCTGCTTCTATAGTGCATTTCTATGTTATCCTCAGCCTACCTCACCACCTCTTGCCTGCAGAATCCAGTCCAACACCGGTCTTGTTGTGTTGTTCGGGTCTTGCCTCCATGTATGTCCTAGCCATTTCCATTTCATTCCTTAATTACCTGTCCTATCAGTTTCTGTTTCATCCTCCTCCATATAATTATTTTGTGATTTTTTTTTTCTGGCTATCTGATATTGAGGATTTATTTATGGCAGCTGTTTATGAAAATATGGAGTTTAGATATTAAGGTCTTGATAAGATTCCAAGTTTCAGTGCCATATAGTAAAACCGACTTTACAAATATTTGAAGTTTAGTTTGGATTTTGGATTCTCCAGATTGGCTTTAGAGTTACAAAGGCAGGTCTGGCTTTTGCTATGCTGGCTTTAACATCTTTGTCTGTTCCATTTCTTGTGCTTTACAATGCTGCCAAACTGTATGAAATATCAGACCGCTTCTAGGTCAGTCCCAGAAAATGATATTGGTGTTTCTTGTTGTGTATTGATTCTCATGGTTTTAGTTTTCTCTGTGTTGATTTTCAACCCTATTAATTGTGCATAGATCTGGAAATCATTGGTTTTGGCTTGCATATCTCTATGGCTATGGGATAGCAAGTTGATGTCATCAGCAAAGTGAAGGTCCTCTAATTGCTGTGTTAAAACCCGCTGTATACCCCTTGGTTGTTCTGTGCTCTCTCACTTTGTTCAATTCACTACCAGTAAAAAGATCATGGGCGACATGAGACATCTCTACTTCTACTCTGGTGATAGGTCTTAGTTCGATGTCCAGATCTTCCACTTTTGCTATATCTAGGAGATTGGACACTGGCTCACCATTCAGTAATTAAGTCAAGTGTATTAGTCACACAGTCCATAAATGTAATTGTTCTGATATCTTCATTGTTAAGTTGTCCTTGTTGTCTTGCACTATTCTGTTTTTCTTCCTGACAACCGTCTAATGATGTTGTATAGTGTCTTGATGTCATTTTGTACTGCTGTGGTCTGTGCATCTCTTGCAATTTTGTCTATAATGTCTCATTTGTCTTTCCTAGCACTCTTTTTGACCTCATTGTTCTTTACAGTATATTTCTCCTGGAGTCATTGGGTCTGTGTTCTTTTTCTTACTTGATTTAGTCTGTTTAGTCAGTCTGTTTAGTCATTTGTTTTAGTTTGATGATGTTATAATGTGGGCATCTCTGTTATTCAGATCTCTTCTTTGTTCTTATTTTTATTTTCACTTTAGTGCGTGGTCAGTTCTCACCTCTGCCTTGTTTCTGCTGTATATATCTTCTAAAGTTCTTCTCCATTTGTGCCCAGTTGTTAGGTGATCAGTTTGGTTCCCTGTTTTGTGATCTGGTGACCTCCAAGTTACCTTATGAATAGTACAGTGAGGGAAGTTAGTTCCTCCAATGACCAGGTCATTTATTTCACAAAAATCAACAAACATTTCACATTTTTTTTTTCATTTCACTGAGTCTTTGTTTTCCCATTATTACTTTCCTGCCAGCATTGTTGCTCCCTACTTTAGAATTCATATCCCCCATTACTAGTAGGACATTTCGGTACCTTGTCTATTATGTTCTCTAGCTGCTTGTAAGTGTTTTCTTTTTCCTCTTCGCTAGCTTGATTTGTTGTAGCACTACATTGAATTATGAACACTTTCTAGAACTTGAGTGTAAATTGTATGGTTAGACTCCTTTATGAAACTTGTGTCCATTCTATCAGGCTTTTGGTTGCCCTTTTTGGTAGTATCAGACACATGCCATGCCTATGTATCCTAGGCATTTGATACCCCGGGAATATTTGAAGGATATGTTCAGTTGACAAAGTTATTTGTTCCGATGTTACCCATCTCATTTCACTTAGATCTAGTATATCTAGTTTATATCTGTCCATTTTACAACAGAAAAAGGAAGCCTGCTAAAAAGCCTGCTTCAGTGGGGCTACTGAATGGAACATTCAAGGAAGATGAGGCCATTGTGGAGAAGCTAAATGAATTCTTTGCATCAGTCTTCACTGCAAAGGATGTGAGGGAGATTCCCACACTTGAGTTATTCTTTTTAGGAGACAAGTCAGAGGCTCTGTCCCAGATTGAGGTGTCAATAGAGGAGGTTTTGGAACAAATTTGTAAATTAAACAGTAATAAGTCATCAGGACCACAATATTCACCAAAATGTTCTGAAGCAACTCAGATATTAAACTGTAGATCTACTAATGGTATTCTAACCTATCACTTAAATCAGTCTCTGTACAGATGGTTGGCAGATAGCTAATGTAGCATCATTTTTTAAAAAGGCTCCAGAGATGATCCTGGCAATTGGAGACCAGTAAACCTAACATCAGTATGAGGCAAATTGATTGAAACTGTAGCAAACAACTGAATTACCAGACATACAGACAAACATGATATGTTGGGGAAGAGTCAACACAGCTTTTGTAAAGGGAAATCATGCCTCACCAATTTATTAGAATTCTTTGAGGGGGTCAACAAACATGTGGCCACAGATAATCCAGTAGATATAGCATACATGGACTTTCAGAAAGCTTTTGACAAGATCCTTCATGAAAGGCTCTTCAGCAAAGTAAGCAGTCATGATATAAAAGAGGGAAGGTCCTCTCATGGATCAGTAACTGGTTAAAAGATAGGAAACAAAGGGTAGGAATAAATTGTCAGTTTTCATGGTGGAGAGAGGTAAATAGCGGGGTTCTCTAAGGATCTGTACTGGGACCAGTGCTGTTCAGCATATTCATAAATGATCTGGAAAAGGGGTAAACAGTGAGGTGACAAAGTTTGCAGATGATATAAAATTACTCAAGATAGTTAAGTTCATAGCAGACTGCAAAGGGATCTCACAAAACAGGTGACTGGGCAACAAAATGGCATATGACATTCAATGCTGATAAATGAAAAGTAATGAACATTGGAAAACATAATCACAAATATACATATAAAATGATGGGGTCTAAATTAGCTGTTACCACTCAAGAAAAAGATTTTGGAGACATGCTGGATAGTTCTTTGAAACGTGCTCAATGTGCAGCAGCAGTAAAAAAAAAATACTAACAATGTTAGGAACCATTAGGAAAGGGATAGATAACAGACAGAAAATATCATAGTATCACTATATAAATCCATACTACAGCTACATCTTGAACACTCTGTGCAGTTCTGGTTGACCCATCTCAAAAGAGATATATTAGAATTGGGAAAAAGACAGAGAAGGACAACAACATGATTAGTGGTGTGGAACAGCTTCCATTTGAGAAGAAACTAAAAAGACAGGGAATGTTCAGTTTAGAAAAGAGACGACTAAGAGGGATGTGATAGATGTCTCTAATATTATGAGTGGTGTGGAGACAAAGTGTTATTTGCCCTATCCTATAACACAAGAACCACGAGTCACCCATTGAAATTAATAGATAGCAGGTTTAAAACGAACAAAAGGGAGTACTTCTTCACACAATGCACAGTCAACCTGTGGAACTCATTGCCAGGGGAAGTTGTGAAGGCTAAAAGTATAACTGGGTTAAAAAAAGAATTAGATAGGTAAATGGAAGATAGCTCCATCAATGGCTATTAGCCAAGATGGTCATGGATGCAACCCGATGCTTTGCGTGACCCTAAGCATCTGACTGCCAGAAGCTGGGACTGGACAACAGGGGATGGATCACTCAATAAATTGCCCTTCACTTTGAGAAATCTGGCACCAGCCCCTGCACAAGATCTACCATTGGTCATACTAGGTCAGAAAATTCTTATTTCTGTTGTTATTTGGACTGTTTTACCAGGCTAACATAATTTCTGCACATTCCATGTAACAATTTTGGTAATCGATTTAGGAAAGAGCCAATTCATCAGCAGAGTAGCTTTCTTGGGAGTTTGGCCACTTTTCATCATCATCGCTCATCCAGGTCTACTTGAATAGATTTGAGTTGGATTGAGTGTTTTGAATTGAGCAGTATTGCAGTTTCTATAACAACTTTGTTATTTACGGAAGCGGCTTCCTAGCTATCCCAACCCACTACCAAGGTGGTCTGCCTTTAGTATGCACCTACCCTTCAATTTGTCTGGCATAGGTGACCCTACAAGAAGTTATGGTCCCACAAGCATTCCTGCCACATCAAGACTTAATCCATGGGGAAGGCCAAGAACACTACTGCAAATTAAATAATAATGATAATATCATGTGAAGCCACTGGTCTGCATGCCTTTTTTTTTTTAACATGAAACTATACATTTGACCATTTTTTCACTTGACAACAGGTTGGACTCAGGTTCACTTGAGGGATTGGTTACCTGGCCTCAGATATGAGTTATCAGCGTAGCCTGAAACCAGGCAATTTTGGCATGTGTAGCGAGGAGGCATAGCCTCCCTCAGAGATAGACCAGGAGAAACTACAACCCTGCCCCTTGGGCTGCAAAGCCAGGAAAGCCATGCCCGCCCCACCAGAAGCTGTGGGGTAGGACAGGAAGTGGAAGTATAAAAGGCGGGCCCTACAGCTCATTTGGGCAAGGGAGATAGACACCTCTCTCCCGCTGCTGGAGCCGGAAGTGGAGGAGGAGCACTGTTGCCCTGGGGACTGGCCAGAGCTTCCAGGGCCGCCACCCGACCAAGATGCCAAGGAGCTGCTGGGGCTGCCACCTGAGGACTGGCCAAAGCTCCCAAGGCTGCCCCTGACAGAGACGTGGACAAACTGCTGGGGCTGTCACTGACCACTGACCCCAGCAGATGGAAGATACCAGCTGCACGGAGGTACCACACCCAAGTACCCCAAGGAAGTAGCCCAAGGAAACTAGACTACCGTCTAGTTGAGTGTTGGCCTAACACTAGGTCAGTGTGTTGTGGATGGATCCCTGCTGACCCAGTGGTGGACTACTTTGCCACTGTTAGGGCACTGGGCTGGGACTGGTGGAGTCGGTGGGTGAAGATCTCCCTATCGCCTACCATCCCACCTCTGGGATGGCAGCCTCCCCATCTTAGGCCAGGAGGCCTGCTGTAGTCCACTGTCTGCTGAGCTAGGAGGCTAGACTGTTTGGTGCTCACCCCTGCCTGAGCCCCTAGACTGCCTTACCACTCTGCGCTGACTTCAGGCCACAGCCCCAATCTATTTGCTGCCCTGCCCTGCCTGAGGGCCCAGGCTTATAGATCTTGTAGCTCTGCCCTGACCACAGGCCACAGCCCCTAACACTTTGCTGCCCCAACCTTACTAAGGGCTGGGACTCATAGACACTTTGTTGCTCTGCCCTGATTGAGGTCCTGGGGCATAGATACTTTGCAGCTCTGCCCTGACTGCAGGCGAGAGCCCTGACTGTGCCTGGATCAAGTGGCCTGAGCTTTATAGACTGCTAATGCCCCTCCTCCTCCAGTTGTTTGCAGTGCTAAGGGCACGACAGCAAGGAGGTATGGCTTCCCTTACAGATAGACCAGGAGGCATGACCATGCTTTCTTACAACATATTTTCAGATTTTATTGCAAACATTTTGCAGAGCTCTAGCTTCCACACAAGGATGATCTTGGCATAGTAAAATCCCTGCAATGAGGGAATGTTCACTGAACTGATTAGGGGCTTAGACCTTGTTCCTCATTGCCTATATTTATACTCTTAATCTACTTTATGTGTTAATATATATTTTTAACACTCAGTGCTGAAGGGCTCTTTAACTGAGCAAAGAAAGACATATCAAGAACAATAACTAGAAGCTGAAGCCAGACAAATTCAAATTAGCAATAGGTGTTTATTTCTAACAGTGCAGGTGATTCACCACTGTAACAAACTTCCAAGGGAAGTGATTGATTTTCCATCTTTTGATGGTCTTCAAATAAGATTGGATGGCTTTTTGGAAGATATGCTTTAGTTGAAACACAAGTTATGCTTTAGTCAGTCACAAGTTATTGGGTTCAGTACTGGGGGTAACGGTGACATTTAATGGCTTGTGCCATACAGGTCAGACTAGATGATCTAATAGGCCCTTCTGGCCAAGAATTCTATGATCATATCAAGAATGTATATCAAGAATGTATTATATATTCATTTTGTTCCTGGTTCTGCTAAGAAACTCCTTGACTGCCTTATTCATTTCAGATTTTACTTTTGTGGTAACAACAGGATTACCTTTATCAAAGGGGAAGGGCAGAAGAAGTTAAGAAATGTGAGTTTCTGAGCTTCAGACTTCCTAGCTGTAAAGTGGGGGGGGGATAGAAGAGAGAGAATAGACGCAAAGAATTTTGATCCCATTAGCCTCAGTTTTACAGAAAAGAAGAAATTAGGAGTAATTAAGTGTTACACTGTCTTTGTTTCTTGGGAGCAGCCATCAGCCGGCATTTTTATTAAATGAAATGAAAACGAGGAGTGAAATAGGATGCTGAGAATAGCCAAAAAGATTCTGCTCTCATTCAAGTTTAATAATGATACCTTTCTTTCTTCTCTGTGGTGTTGTCTTTCTCCTTTTTTTGAGTATATGAAGGAGGCTAGAACAGAGAGCTAGCATCAATGTGACACCATGTTACACTAATATTGTTTAGCCCAGAATATATGATGAACATATTCTCCGATTGATGCTGTCAACTAGATTCCTCATAAATATTTCCTCTTTGGGACACTACCCCATATAAAGACTTTAGGTAATTAACAGATTAATAAAGAGAGAGGGGAAAAGTAATTTTGGTCATGTCATGTATGTTTAGTACAACAGTTTTTCCAGGAAACAGTCTTTAAACTGTTAGTTGCATTTTGCACCTATCATGAGATATATCTTCATTTCAAGGATATATCTTCCTATTCTCAATAGGGAAAGGAGGCGTGGGAGGGAAAGACGGATTCATATCAGACAGTGGAAGAACAATCTTATTTTTTCCTTGAAGCCCTGAACTCCAGATATGCCCTCCCTAGTCAGCTGTATATAGAAAATATAGCTGCAAATGACCACCCTAGCTTTGACACCCTAGCTTTAGGCTTTTGCCTTTTTATTGCTATTTGTAGGCTTTCCTTTTCAATATACTTTGATGGATTTAAATCAGATTATACAGGAAGTTGGCAACAAAAAAAAAAGAAGTATGGTAACACAGAAAAGAACCTCCTATGTTTTACTGAAATTTTCATCGACATCCTTTCTCTGACTTCTTTGTATAAATCACACTTACAGTTTGCTCTTCATTGTCTGCCTCAATATATTAGTTGTTACAAAGAAAGAGCCAAAATTTAATTATTAGCATAAAATTCATACTAACAAGCTGATGGAAATCTCATATTCTACCAGCTCAGTAACCAAAGAGGTGCTGAAATAGATAGCTAACAGAGAGAAAGAGATCACTGTCACTAAGTTGTACAAAAAGTAAGTTTTTCCTTAGATGTGGTTGTCAGAGCCAAACCTGCAATCAGATGGGTGGCTGAAAGGTAGACTGAGAAAGAAGGTGAGAAAAGATATCGGACATTAGAAGTCACAAAATGCCAATTTTAAATCCAAAATTACAAAATTTTGTTCCAAAACAAAAATTGTTCCACATGCTGTGAATCTGGTGAAATTGACAATTGCACTTTTTCTCAAAATCCTGGAAAAGTTTTTCAACTTGTGTGAGTCATGGAATTTGATTTAGGTACAAGAACACAAAAGTTACTAGGGTCAAAAAAAAAAAAAAGCAAATTCCAAGTTTCAATAAAATTTCGTTTTAATGAGAACATGAAATAAACCGTTAATTGCCAGTGGACCTCTGGGACAACAGAACATGCAGCTGCAGGATAAAAAGGTTGGTTGTTGGAAGGGTAGTAGAAGGACATGAACGGAGCAATCAAGATGCAGGTCCCCTAAAAGCAACTGAACTAAGTTAGAGGGGCAAAGTTCCACATCTCTTGATGCCACTATGCTATTCCGCCACCCCCCCCCACACCCATTGCCTGTTCAAAAAAAAGTATGCTCATAGAAATGGTAGGATTAAGTGCTTCTGAATGACTGTTTGCACCTTATGTCAACTTCCCCCCTCTTCTCAAAACACCCCCTGAAAGTCAGCATCTGATGTGTGAACCTTCTTCAGCCTTGACATGCTAGATATATCAGAGACAGTTTGATGTATTTGCAATAAAAAGGAAACTGCAGCAAGCTTGGAACGAGTGAAATTTACTGTTGTGAAAATGATGGCATCTGATCCTGTGCAAATCACTAGCCCCTGCCCCTATCACCCAGGATGGCAGAAAAACACTTGTTATCTAAAGTTTATGTAGGCTTTGGAAAGCACCAGTAGCATCTGTGCATTGTCATGCCAGGCAGACCTCTCTTTGTGAGACACCCCCACTGGCTAAGCAGCAAACCCCAAAACATCTAAAATAGAGAAAAGTGAGAACATTGGAGTGGTGCTGGATGAACATAAAATCGATTAGAGAGAAGAATATAATTTGTTATTGTTTTTTATCCTGGGCATTAAGATTAAAAGTGGGAAAAAGTGATTAAAAATGTGGGTAAAAACACAAACATCTTCATGGGGGAGGGGGGTGAATGTAAACAACAAACAAAATAAAGATCTTTGAAAAATACCTCTCTTTAAGTGAAATGGCCAGTAGTAGAGTAAGCCTAAGAGGGGCTCAGATCCAACCCAACTAAATCCCAGCAACAAGTAAAGTGCTCAGGTGCTCCTGGCTCCTTCCCCTCCCAATGTCAAATCCCAACACTTTCTGGTGTTGCATTCCTCACTATTCCAATGCATCCAAACATTGTGGGTCCATGAATCCTGCCTTAATGCTCCCCAATAGGGGCCCAACTATTCCAAAAGTAAAAGTAATAAGCAAGTTGGTGCCAAGGACTAGGACCAGATTCTGTCGTTCTCATTCACGATGAGTAGCACAGTGGAACTATTGCAGATTAAGATGTTACTCAACATGAGTAAGAATAGCAGAATCTTAACATCCACTAACAGTGAAGTCCCATGTATCTATCATCTTGGACCTGACCACAGAACAAAACAAACAAACAAAAACCCCTAAACAAATAATGAATAACCATTTCAATGAAATGCACTTTACTTTCTTTTCACAAATCCCCATGAGCAGACTGAGCTTTTCACTGAACTAATCGCAAAGGCTCGAAATTATTCACTGAACAATTTCTGCAAATAATTTTTGGTCTGTAGCTTGCATTAGAGAAGTTCATTGTGAGTCTTTGAAATCCAAGCTGTTTTGATAGGATGCATTGGTTAAAAGATGGGTCTCCGTTCTTGGACTAGATAAGTGGGCCTCAGAGGCTTTGACTTTCAGGCAACTACTTACATCCTTAAAGGTAAGTAAATGCTTAAGCACTTTCCTGAATGGGTGCTTGAGTCAAGTTTCTAGTCCAAAATGTTCACAGTTAGACTAATCCAAAATCTGACCGCTCTAAGGGCACCCCCATGTTTGTTAAAGCTTTCCCTTCCTAACTAAAGTCAAGAGGAAATTAAAAAACAAAGTCAAAGCAGATCTTCCTAGCATCTGAAAGGAGTGTAGAGCAGAGTCTTCCAATCAACAGATCTAATTTACCTATTTGGTACTTAGATACTTTAGTGATGAACCCTCTAGCAAACCTTAGATATTGTGACATCTTACTCGGATAGTCCCCGTGTTACCCCTCTCAGCCTCAGCAAGTGAGAATATTGCTGCTGCTAAACTGTGTGGCAGCTCCCTGACATACCAGATTGTCTGCCTTGCCAACAAACTCTTCAGGACTGTCAGTCCAAATCTTGCATTGCAGGTAACAATCAGTGAGCCCAATTAGCTCCAGAGACGTCTCTCTGGAGGGTCCAATCCTTCTCGCTGGAAACTCACAGATGTTGCTAAATTCTCTGCCTCCAAAGAGACAGGATGCACACCAATCAGTTTGGCTAGCTGAGGACTTATCCCCCAATTAAATACACAGCACTGAGATGGTTTTGTAATAAAACAAGAATAAGTTCATTAACAAATAACAGAAATTTAAGTAATACTAAGCAAGAATAAAAGAGACAGGTATGGTTACAAACAAAACAAAACATTGTCTAGTGACTAAAACTTAATTAAAATCTTTGACTAAGCAGGTTTCTCACTTACATTAATTCCAGCAATTCTTGTCTTCCAGGCGAAGAGGATCCAGCTTCCATTAGCTTAATGGGTGCTGTACTCTATCATCCCCTAGGAGAAGGATAACTCAAATGTCTCTTCTCCCACCCTATGACCCAAAGTCTCTTGCCTCTGTTTCCTGGGGTACAGATTCTCTCTCCTGGTATGATCATTTAGCAGTTTTCTCCCCCACTTGTTAGCTGTGTTTACCTTATTGTAACAGGGTGGCACTCACCTCTCACAAGCACCCCCTGGTCAACTGTGTGTTTGCACTCTCTCTAATTGTGGTAGGTCTTCCGTGACTCAGCCCTTTGGCTATGTCCCACACAATCTGTATGCGAAACACAAACAAACCGCTTCTGGGGTAAACAATCCAACAGCAACCTATCCCAGTACCCCTCCATTGGTCTGTGTATTTTCAAAGCCCTCCCTGGGCTCAGTCCTCATTCAGTCCCACAGCCCCTTCTGGGCTAGGCTTCAAATAGTCCCTAGACCCTGGTTTGGAGCCCTGTCCCCAGGGCTTCCTCCCTGGAGATTCTTCGCTCTTTCTGGCCCCAGCTCTCCAGCTGGGCCAGTAACAGTTCAGTTCCCCTTCATGGGGTGTATCACAGTTCAATATTTAGGTCACTTCCCCAGTGACTAATGGGGGGGACCTGGACCTTCCCCCTTACTCCGGATCTCAGCCTAGGAACCTACAAATAGCAGCTACCCACTGTGTTCCTTTAACAAAACTGCATTTCTGTTCCTTGGGCTCCAGCACCTTCTCAAATGCTTCACCCTTACTGTAGAGCAGAAGTCTTGTACTCAGTCCCAACCAAGAGCTCCTTTTGCTCCCCCCATCCCTGCCAGCAACTGCTCTGTCCAAGGTTCTGCTGCTCCTTCAGCCAGCCAGGAACATCACCCTTGCTCCTCTGCCCCAGGCAGCAACCCACTGTCTCTACCTCTACAGCTCCTTTTTTATGACCCTGTATCCTATCTGACTGGCAGCTCCCTGTAGCCTCTGTGATCAGCTGCTTCCCCCCACAGCTACTCTAGGCATTCTGGAGGACTTCTCTGCTACTCCTATTTGGGATGGGGTGTTTTGGGACCCTGAGGCTTTCAGCAGGGGCCTTCAAAGTGCCTAGTGCACCTCACCACACTATATGTAAATCTACTTCCATTGTTCCTGGCCAGTGAAAAAGACAGTCAGACATTCCTTTTTCCAGAGGAAGCAGGGGATTATGTGCTGCTTCCCAAACATAGCTTAAAAACATATTTCCAGCATATTCCTTTAACTCTTTGTATGCAATCTGTACATACCTCATGCAGTGATTTTTTGGGGATTCAGCATGTCACCAGTTTACAGAGACAACTTGGGTGAGATAATATCTTTTACTGGGCCTTCTTCTGTTTGGTGAGAGAGAGAGAAGCTTTTGCGCTTACACAGAATTTTCTTCAGGTCTCAGAAAGGTACTTAAGAGTGTCACAACTAAATACAAGATGGAACAGATTATTTAGCATAAGTAGTTAATATATATTTCAAGGGATCGTACAAGATGAAGTTGCCCATTAACATCTCTCCAGTCATGGCGGAAAGGAAAAAAAGCTGGGGAGAAGGTTAGTTGTGTCATAGAATGATGTAATAAGCCATAAATCCAGTGTCTCTATTCAGTCAGTGATTTTTAGTGTTTAGCAAAGTAATGATTTTAAGCTTCCAGAATCATCAGTGTTGTGCAGGTTTCCTTTGAGGATGAGGACTGAGAGTCAGATATAGAGTGATCACTTTCTAAGAAGTCTTCACCCACAAGAGACAGGGTGTTTTTGATTTTTATTGTTTTGCTGTGTGAGTTCATTTGAGATCATAGTGATTGTCTGGTTTCACCCACATAGTTGTTATGTGGCATTTACTGCACTGGATGAGATATACCATATGTTGTGACTGATAGGCATGTGAAGAACCCATAGATCTTGAAAAATGTGTTCTGGGGGATGTTGATCTTTGTAGCAGTGGAGATATGTCTTCAGGTTTGCATCTGTTGTTCTGGCAGGGTCTGGTGCCACTTTGAGTTGGTGTGTCCTAGTCTGTGCAGAGCTTGCTTCTGATGATAACCTTGGTGAGGTTGGGGTTTTTTTTGAAGGCCAGAAGAGGGAGTTCAGGAAAGATTTCTTTCATGATGTAGTCCCCATTGAGTATGGGTTGTAATTGTTTGATTATACACCATATGGGTTTCAGTGTGGGATGGTAGGTGACAGCTAAATCTGTGCAGTCAGAGTGGGTTTTATTTCTGTATCAAAGAATGTTCCTTTAGGATATTTGAGTGGCCCAGTCCATGACAAGATCTACTTCTCTGGTGGAGTGTCCTTATTTGGTGAAGCCTCTTTTTAAGGTGCATATCCAAAATGACAAAGCCCTGGCTGGGATGATTTAATTGGGGATTGTTCCTGCTTTGAGCAGGGGGTTGGACTAGATGACCTCCTGAGGTCCCTTCCAACCCTGATATTCTATGATTCTATGATCCCGGACTTTCTCTTCAGACTATATTCTATGGTAGCTGAATGTCTGGTTGTAAATAACAGATTTGTTGGTGTGTTTTGGGTGGTTACTGGATATGTGAAGAGTAGGTGTGGTGATCTGTGGGTTTTTTGTATATAGTTGTCTGTAGGGTTCCAATGCTTAAGCTGATTGTGGTGTCCAGTAAGTGGATACTAGTGTGGGAGTGTACAAGAGAGAATGTAATGGATGGGTTGTGGTTGTTGAAGTTGTGGTGGAAATCTATATGGGAGTTCAGGTTGTCTGCCCAGAGGATGAAAATATCATCAGTGTATCTCAGGTATATAATTGGTTTCATGGTACTTTTGTCCAGAAATTCTTCTTTAAGGTGGCTCATTAAGAGGTTGGCATATTGGGTAGTCATCCTAAAACCCATGACTTTTCCCATGGTTTGACAAAGTGTTTGTTGTTGAATGTAAAATTGTTATGGGTGAGGATGAAATGGATTGGTTTGAGGTTGTGTTGGGGTGGATATCTGAATTTGTCCATTGACTTGTAAATATTTGAGGCAGGCAGTGATACCGTCATTGTGGGGGATGGTTGGTGTATAGGGAGGTAACATCCTTGATGGCAAGGAGGGTATTCTGAGGGAGGTTGATAGTTTTGTATAGCTTCTGGAGAAAGTCAGTTGTGTCCCCTGAAAGCTGGCCCTTTGTATGGTGAGTGGTTTGAGGATAGCTTCCTTCAGTAAGAGTGCTGTAGACAGATATGATGTATTTTTTGTATATCTTGGGAAGCATGTAGAAGGTCCAGGTTTTGGGGAATGATATTGTAGAGTTTCTCTTGGAGTTTTTTGGGGAAGGATTTAATGATAACCTTAAATTACTGGGTAAATGGTGATGTGTGTGGGGAGATCTTCTGAAGCACTTGGAGGAGAGGAAGGTGATCAGGAACAGTCAACATGGATTCATCAAGGGCAATTCATGCCTGACCAACTTGATTGCCTTCTATGATGAGATAACTGGCTCTGTGGATATGGGGAAAGCGGTGGCTGTGATATACCTTGACTTTAGCAAAGCTTTTGATATGGTCTTCCACAGTATTCTTGACAGTAAATTAAAGAAGTATGGATTGGATGAATGGACTATAAGGTGGATAGAAATCTGGCTAGATCGTTGGGCTCGATGGGTAGTGATCAATGGCTCCATGTCTAGTTGGCAGCCGGTATCAAGCGGAGTGCCCCAAAGGTCGGTCCTCGGGCCGGTTTTGTTCAACATCTTTATTAATGATCTGGATGAAGGGATGGATTGCACCCTCAGCAAGTTCATGGATGACACTAAGCTAGGGGGAGAGGTAGATAAGCTGGAGGGTAGGGATAGGGTCCAGAGTGACCTAGACAAATTGGAGGATTGGGCCAAAAGAAATCTGATAAGGTTGATCAAGGACAAGTGCAGAGTCTTGCACTTAGGATGGAAGAATCCAATGCACTGCTACAGGCTGGGGACCAACTGGCTAAGCAGCAATTCTTCAAAAAAGGACCTGGGGATTACAGTGAACGAGAAGCTGGATATGAGTCAACAGCGTGCCCTTGTTGCCAAGAAGGCTAATGACATATTGGGCTGCATTAGTAGAACCACTGCCAGCAGATCAAGGGAAGTGATTATTCCCCTGTATTCAGCACTGGTGAGGCCACATCTGGAGTCTTGCATCTAGTTTTGGGGCCCCCACTACAGAAAGATGTGGACAAATTGGAGAGAGTCCAGTGGAGAGCAACAAAAATGATTAGGGGGCTGGAGCACATGACATGTGAGGATATGCTGAGGGAACTGGGTTTATTTAATCTGCAGAAGAGAAGAGTGAGGGGGGATTTGATAGCAGCCTTCAACTACCTGAAGGAAGGTTCCAAAGAGGATGGAGCCAGGCTGTTCTCAGTGGTGGCAGATGACAGAACAATGAACAATGGTCTCAAGTTGCAGTGGGGGAGGTCTAGGTTGGATATTAAGAAAAACTATTTCACTAGGAGGGTGGTGAAGCACTGGAATGGGTTACCTAGGGAAGTGGTGGAATCTCCACCCTCAGAAGTTTTTAAGGCGCAGCTTGACAAAGCCCTGGCTGGGATGATTTAGTTGGTGTTGGTCCTGCTTTGAGCAGGGGATAGGACTAGATGACCTCCTGAGGTCTCTTCCAATCCTAATCATCTATGATTCTATGATCTTGAGTTCTTTATGGTAGGTGGTGTTTTTGATTGGCCTCGTTAATATAGTTATCACAGTTGAGGACTGCAATGGCACCCTCTTTGCCTGCTGGTTTGATACCTATTTGGTGGTTGGATTTCAAGGACTATATAGCTGTCTTCTTGATGGTGGAGAGGTTATGGTGGATGTGATATTTGTTAAGGATTTCACTGTCCATTTTTTTCCTAAAGCAATCAATGTAATGATCAAGAGTGTGCTTTCAATCTCTGTGGGGTATCCAGGTTGGATGATTCTTTTTTCCTATGACTGTTGGTGAGGACGTGGTAATTGTGGATTTACATGTGATACTTTATGACACTTTACATGACACCTGTGAGATATATATTATGACAACAGTATGTTAGGCAATGACTGTGTCAGGCCTGATGTGAGTTACAGTATGGGGAGATATAAAGCAAAATTATGTGTTGTTATTGGAATTGGAGAAATAAGGTCAAGTTTTAGGAAGGTCACAGACTGGTGTGGGACTAGAGGCTCAGAAATTCATGTCTTATTCTTGGGTATTGCTTGCAGATAAACTAGCTTTTCAGTGAGCCTGTTTCTTCTCTGACTTTACATTGCTTTTTTTACACAAGTGTACTTCCACTGACTTTAACATTGCTACTGCTGATTTATTCTGGTGTGGGAGGAGAATTAGCACTAGTATGGTTAATAAATCTGTTTCTTACAACTTGACTTGGTAGCTGTACCACTCACTATGAATGAAACAACTGACAAATCAAAATTGTCTTTCCATGGTTAATATGAGCTTAAAGTTTGATGTTTTGGGAAACATACATGCAAACAAACTCATTGGCTGGAATAATCATATAACACAGTCAAAGTGAATTTGTTTAAACTTCTGAACGTATATTCAGAAGCAGGTGGGGGAAAGGTTTTCCACATTCACCCTATTCTAATCAGAACATAACATTTACAAGGCCAAAAATACTTAGTTGGCTGCTAAAGTGAGAAAACATGTGAGATTTGCATTAAATATCAAATCTATAAAAAAATTTATTGTAATTTTTCATGTAATTACGTATCTCTCACATTCTTACATTCCTATTTAGATTTGATTGGACAAATTTTGCTCTTAGTTGATAGAATTGTGTTGACTTCAGTTCCTATTAATGTTAACTTATAACTTTGCTACACTGCTGTCAATATGATTTTAACTCCATATGCTTTTATTTTTTAACTTAGAATCCCAATGCCTTGATTTAATTTTGTCTGCTACATTTAAACAGCATTCATTTTCAATATGATAGTGGGGGAGAGGGGAACTATTAACACACTGTCTTTACTTTCCAGGAAAATCCTGTAACAGTTGCTTAGATAACTGCTTTGATATTATCCAAAAATATGCTTGTTATAGTGAACTTATCTCATAAATAAACAAGTTTACCTGTCATCAAAATCTGTTCTCTGTAATTTAATTTCCCCCTCAATTTACTCACCAGCTCCACCTGAACAGAGTTCTCCTAAGTTTATTAATAGACGTTCTAATTGCAAACAATTTGCAACCTAGTGGCATGCAGGTGACAGTCAATGTGGGCAGCGTAAGTAATGTGTGTTTATATTGAGTCTAACATGCAGTATTATTTGTTATATAGAAATAATCTGTTCATACAATAGATGTGAGCTTCTTGTCAAGCCGAACAAAAAACAGATGACAACTTTAATGTGGCAATCTAGCTACAGTTATGAGACATGGGCATTTTAATAAGCTGCTGTGTTGTTGGTTTTAAATACACTATATACAATGAAGATCTTTCATCTCTACAGTGAAAGCAGAACAAATCAATCCAAGCCCTAACTAGAAACACCACAGATTAAGACATCATAGTCTAGAAAAGACTGAGGGAAGAAAATACATTTGAGTTTCTTGTGTAGATGCCATCATTAAGAAGAGTCCCAGTAATCCTGGGATTACAGGAGACAGCAGCAGTACATTGCAAAATCAGGTAAGGTAAATGCAGGCAATTACTTCTTCTATTCTCGTTAGAACAGTAGCATACACTATCAGGGCAACCAGCAAAGACCTTTTATTTAGATTTACAGCAATTTTTTTAACAGAACAGATGGAGAGTTGAGAAATTTACATTTGAAGATAAGAATGGCTCACTCCTTTATGTAAATGCAGGAGAAACCTTTGCAATGGCTGAAAAATAAATGTTACAAGGGATGTGAGTTCAATTTTTGGTCATGCTTTGTTCTTTTGTTCATGTGTCCTACTAATACTAACACTGTACATAATGAATGTCATGGCAGAAGAATACCATTTTTAACGTATCTACATTAGGATCTAACCAGTGGATGTCTGATCATCTCTAAAAACATCTGGTTGTCTTTGAGATATGCAAAAAAAACCTGTGTTTTTTTAAATCTGAGAAAAACACAAATTATAGGTAAAGGCTAAAAACAATGAGTAGTTCATAAACCATTTAGAAATAAATTTTTTTCTTTTAGTAAGTTTTAGGGTTTGGGTGGGCTCGTAATAAGGGAAATTTACATGTAAGAACATTTTCCAGCAATGGAAATAGCTGACCCAGAAAAAGTTATATTAAATCAATAATAGCACCATACATGGAAACTCCAAAGGTACCAAAAACCTGCTAGCATGCAGCCCATTCTGAAAAAGAGCCAAGACTAACTGAATTAACACTTCTGTGACTGATATTGAATGAACCATATCTGCAACTTTCCTTAAATAGATAAGTGTGCATTTGTGTGCACACTGACATATCTCTGTTTTTTATGTTTGTGACTGTCTTCTCTGTAGCTGATCCACAGAGAATAGCTGCCTGCACCTGCATCCAGCTAATGGAGTTAAGGGATTTTAAAAGTATTTAGGCACCTAAAGATCCACACAGATGCCTAAATACCTTGAAAAATCTTGTCCTTAATCCTTTAGCTCAAGTGGGAGAAATCTGTGGATTGGAGCTAAAGTTCGTGGGTGAAATCCTGGCCACACTGAAGTAAATGGTAAAACTCCCATTGATTTTGGTATGCCAAGATTTCTCCCTCTGGGTTTAATATCTGCTGATGATGCAGCTAGGGGAGACATGACATGAGCACAAGGGAATATATGTACAGTCATGTTTTGTGCACTGGTTGGTTGTGCATGCACAGAATCGGTGTGCATGTATACTACTAAAACTGTGAATAATGTTGCTCCTTTGCCAAGGATAGCAGATTTTGGGGCCTATCATTTCGACCAGTTTATCTGGTACTGAAGTTAGGCTTACCAGACTGTAATTGCCAGGTTTGCCTCTAGAGCTTTTTTTTAAAAATCGCTGTTACGTTAGCTATCTTCCAGTCATCTAGCACAGTGGCTGACCGGTACCTAGGACCACATGGCCTCCACAGATCAGTCTGGGCATCAGCCTTCCTTTTCTGCAGCTCCTTTGCAATACAAAGAAACTTCAGTAAAGGTTTGACTGCCCCAGGAAGGGTTTTCTCCCCCCCCCCCCCCGCTACCCCCAGCCCCAAATCCTCTTAACTACTGGCTAGACATAATGAAGAAGGCTGCTGCCTAGTAGCCTCTCCCTGAAGAAGGGAGGGCCCAATGCTGACTCATCTTTAGAGGGCGATATTCCTCTATATTTGCCTGTGAACCACAGAATCATAGAATCATAGAATATCAGGGTTGGAAGGGACCTCAGAAGGTCATCTAGAACAACGCCCTGCTCAAAGCAGGATCAATCCGCAACTAAAAATCAAACTGGTACCACACCTTCAGAAGGGCTCTCTGAAGGAGGAGACTCTTAACACAGTGGAGGGATAATTCATTTGTGCTAATTCCCCTTTTCTGTTCATTGACAACTTTGGAAAGGGCAGACTGGCCAGGGCTCAGTCAGAAGGCTCAGTATCTTATGAGTGGAATGCCTGGCCTGGTGGAACACGAGACATTAAAGGGAAGAGAGCCAGGTGAGTGCAGGGGTCTGGCCCAGGGCTAGGGTTTCTCTGGGGAAGGAACCTCCTGACATACCTACACAGGGTGCACTTGAAAAGCATTTTTTTTTACCAGTGCCAGCAGTATCCCCTCTTTTAAGAATAGCAAATATCTTCAAACAATAGTTTCTTTCATTCTGAAAGAAACTTTTAATTGTGATCACTGTGGCATACATTTGGCACCAGATAAATAACAAATAACAACAACAATAATAATAATATAATTAATACTTAGTAATAGATGTCCTCCCAAGCATTCATTTATTGTGTAGCATTTAAAATACAAATGGTCACATTAAAAGTGATAAATATAATTGTTAAGGCTTAGTCCTACACTGGCATGTATAGGTCTACTCCTTGCAGAAGAAGACTTTTTGCTCGCCATTTCTGCTTTACAGGTGAGCTACTCATTGAACCAATGGCTACTCCATATGCCGTACTTGGTCTTTCAGCAATTGCTCAGCTCCTACACAGCCTGTGATTACTAAAACCTGTGTAAAAGGAAACTGTGGCATGTGGAGTGGAAGAAGAGGATATGTGTCATAACCCAAAGAGAGAGAATCCCAAACTGACTGCTATGCAGCCATTGGGACAGCCAGTAGTTAACATCAGCTCCAGACTAGGACTGTACATTTGTTGTTGGCTTCCATATTCCTCCAGAGCTGCCAAGTCTGGAGCCTGACTCAAGTGATTTCATAAATTACGAGAAATCACTAGACTGATGAATTCACAGGGCACCATATAGCCATAGGTCATGGAACTCCTACAGCAAAGTAACTTAAGGCTTAAAGCTGATGACTGCCCTGTGATGTAGCAATTACCTGTGATGGTTGGTTTACCAACCTCTGCAAACAGTCTCATGTAAGAGATGTTGTTGTGGGACTTTTTTAACTTAATGTTTCCTTCTTCCAAACCTTCCTTCCCAGAATTTTGGTAACACTTTCTCAGCAGTAACTCCTAGAGTGCAAACCTGCCAAACATCAGTGCTACAGTAACATCAAAATACATAATATACAAGATCATATTAATTGCCAAACCTATATTCATGTACAACTATTTTGCTGACAGACCTACATCTGTAGCAACAGTTCTGAAGATTTACGATTAGTGAATCGTGAAAGCTGCACCAAATCACTTTGGGAGTGGTCTTCTCCCCATGAGGAGCCACCCAGAGATGGTAACCTTTCCTGCAGCCAAATATGCAAGTGTCCAACACAAAGCCAATTGAAATCAATGTCCACCTATCCATTTATATTAGGTTTAAGATAAGGACCCAGGTATGTCTCTTTTTTTTTCCATTCAGGATGACGAGTGTGTTTGGAACTTACTGTCATGCATTTGGTGTTCCCTGCCCGTGAGATTAGGCCCAAAGATTGGGTTTTAAATTACAAAAGATTTTATATCAGTTTGTTTCTTCCCCATGCATGTTCTAATAAAAAAGTTAATTTGACTATATATGAAAAACAGAGCAGAAGTTGGCAAACATAATGAATAATGGATAACAAGTTGCAAATTAAATACCAAACAGATAAGCACCATCAAAGAGAGCCTGACTTTATCAAATTTTGTTATGCCTCTGGGGATAGACCAAATTTGCTCTTCCATATAAAACCATGCTATTAAGACGTCATTGTAAGATTTCCTTTTGAAAGAGATGACTTTAGTAAATGTGTTTTTTCCCCTAGCACAACTGTTCATGCACAAAAGAAGCTTAAGAGCACAGAATGCATTTTACTAGCTAACCCTGACAAGCAAACCTCCCTACATAATCATTTAAAAAGTTTTAGAGTGGGACTGAAGCAATTTCACTTACAGAGATGTATTTCATGTAACTAGGGGAAATTGACAACTTGCTTGTAAACTCCTGAGATCTGTGTTGAAGAAAATGTGTGTAGTTCTATTTTGGCTAACAATCAACATACAGTACGCAAACTTTCTGTATGCAAATGTGACTTATTCATGAACTATTTTATTATTTAGTTAATTTTACTCTAGTATGTAGATACAACTGGGCATGTAATTATTCAAATATTCCCTCCATGCCTCACTCCACTTTTTTGTTGTCCCTTCATTGTATCTTGTATGAATTTTGATTCTACGACCTTAATATCTTGCACTGTTTTGTACTGTAAAGGACCTAGCACATTTATTTTTTGTAAAAAAATAAATAGGGAGTTTGTACAAAAAGCCTGTTTTAGATAAGAAGGGCTATATTAAACTATTTACTGTGATTCGCATCGGGGCAGAGAGATGTTTACTGTAACTGGAAACAAAAGTAGTGTTCTTGGAACCAAGCAAACTATAATCTTACTTCATAAGCTGCGTGTAATAAAGCTTCTGTCTGAGCACATAGGACCTGATCCACAATCCATTGACTGCAGTGGGATTTGCATCGGCCCCAGGGTCAAGAACATCAAGGCAAAATACTCCTGTTGGAAAAATATCAACAACACAGGATGCAGTTTCAAAACTCATAACAGGAATACACCAGGACCTCATCATTTATTTAATGGCAGGACTTCCTTTAACTCCATTCTTGACCTAGGTGAAGCTGGTGGTATCCGCTGCTCCAGTTGTTTCCAAATACAACTCAGAACCCATTTCACTGGGAGAAATAGCAGAGGTGCTGGAACAATTTGTATAGTGGGGGTGCTGAGAGTCATTGCACCAAACTGTAAACTTTGTATGTGATGGAACCCACTTCAAGCCAGGGGATGCAGCAGCTCCAGCAGTTCCAGCAAACTATGAGCAATAGTGCTTCAGAGAAGGTGTCAGTAGACTGAGCAGGAGACTGAGGTTCATCCACCTCTGTATTTTCCTCTTTCCAGTCTTTGTTCCTGCTTCTCTCAATTCTTCTTACTTTTTGTCTTTTCTTTCAGTCTTTCCTTTATGTTTCCTTTCCCTCTTTTTTTTTAGAATTTGTCTCCCTTTGTCTTCTCATACCTTTTTTCTTCTCTGCATATTGAAGTACTCTGCATACTGTAGCTGTGTCCTGTACAGGGAAACTGAGTAGAGCATTAACTACTCCTCTGTATGCATCCTTTCACCAAGGCTGGTTTTAGCAGCTACCTAATGCACCACAACAGAGCAAGTATCAGGTAAGAGTACTTGCAGCAAAGAGAAATCGTCCATGTGTAAAGCTTTGGGCCCATGCTTTGGGTACAACCTAACTAAAATTAGTCAGTTTCTTTCTGTACAACCCTCTTTACTAAAAGCTGACTTCAAAGAGATATTAACTAGTCAATCCTATTCAGTTCCCCTTTGCAGCCAGCTCCAGGCTCAATTCAGCCCTCACATGGGGATAAGTCCCAATGAAGTCACGTGTTGTACCCTTGTGGGACATAGTGTTCTAAATTGCATTTTGTAGCTGTTCTAATTACAGGTATTTTTTTATATAGAAAATTGCCTGTTGGAATATACTACTCAGAATCCCTACCAGTGAATTGGGTGTGTCTGTGAATGGAGAATGAAAAGTAGAGCATGGTGGTTTCCTACCAGCACATTTCAAGGTCTATTTGTTTTACAAAAATAGATAAACATAAAATCCCACATGTGTACTATATACCTCTAACTTTATATTCTGGATTTGATTTTCCTATTGTGCTTTTGTATATATTCAACAGTAAAATCCATCTCTGTCTTAAGACATTTCCTTAGGCCTTGTCCTGTTCTGCTCCAACATACATTTAAATTATACATTTAAAATTGTAAATTATATTAGAGACAAAAAATATTTTTCTGCACATTACGCTGAAGTCTATTAGTATTAAAATGGCCACTGTTCACTCTTGTATTCCTGTATTTGTTTTACGTGCTAGACAAAAAAATATATAAAAACATATAACAGCCATGTCAAGGGTGACTGAAAAAAAACATAAGGGAATAAAAATACACGGTTAACTTTGAACCTCCCACATTACAACTGAGAACATTTCTATCAAGCCACAGGTGTACACCATATGCATAGGTGAAAATGTGATTATGAGAGGTCTGATGACAGTTCTGGCTCCACAAAGCATTCATCTCAATATAAACATCTGTTATGTATTCAAGGCAAAACTGCGTGGAATATAGTGCTGTAATTGAGGTTTTAAATGCACAAATATCAGGAAATTCCAATTTGTGGTCCCAACAGGAACTCAAATTGATCACATTATAAAAAGATAGTGTGTTCTATTAGTGGATATGATGTTAAGTTTTATATGTTATATGTACTGCAATGGAGATATCTGAGCTGAACAGAGCACATGGATTACTAACCTACCGTGACATGCTTATTTCTCCATTATGGGATTGTCTGCATTTTTATTGGCAAAGAAGTTCTGATTAGTATAACGACCATTGTTATTTGCCAATATCCATACTTCAGATCCCTGTGCTTTGATTGGCTATTCCTTATCCACACCAAAAACAAATATGGTCTCTCTCCAACTTCGATCCCTGTTCCCCAAACTGTTGTTCCACCCAACATCCATTTAATTAAAAGAGAAATAAATCAGCAACTGTGTATTTAGAACTAAGTCTTCTTCAAAGGGAGAGAAGGTGCTGGGGAAGATGTTAAGATGTCCTTGACTGGGGGGGTATAGTAGTGGTGTATGGCAAATCTTCAAGGTATTTTCCTCTTCTGCCTAGCATCACTAATCATAGGTAGAGTTTTGTCTCTGACTGACACCCATCTTCATGACTGAGCAACTGAAGATTTAGATGCAATTTATAGCAAATTGTAATGCGATATACAAACATTTTTTGTTTTTACAATTTTGAGGTGCTACTACCTAGTGGTTATGGCTCCATCTTCAATTTCACTGTGGCATATGAGTGCCTTCCATGTAAAATCAAAACCAATAGCAAGTCTTGTTCATACAAAACTTAGATGCAAAGTTAGAAAAGTGTGTGTGGAGGGGGTGTTGAGAGAGAGAAGGATTTGTAATTGGCTGTAGCAGGGAAAAAGTCTCATTAATGAGAAAAGAAAAGATTTGCCAGCATGAAGACAAATTTTCCTTTGTGGCTAGGACTACACTTCCTCTGGTTTAAAGTCATGATAAATGCTTTTAAACATTAAGAACTTTGTGTGACTGGTGTGCAATAACAGAGACTATGTTACCAGTTGTTATTATTATACTTTATTATAGGTGGACCTTACAGCGCTGCGGATACTTAATGTTGCCAAACACTTTCCTTTATAAGACCCTGTAGTCAGTTGCTTATAACTTTTCTAAATTCAATCATCCAGGATAAAATTTCCATTGCATATATCTGCCTTAGCCTGAATGTTATTTTTAATTTCTGCAAAAACAACTCAACCATTTCTGAGAATAGGTACAGGGAAATGTTATTCCCTACTAGACCATACAAGTCTCTTCAACATCCCTTTCTTCAGGGCTTGCTTTATTTCCACACACAAACTCAAAAGCAGAACAAATCAAATTAAATTACTGGGTATTAGTCATCGTGGGCCTTCTGCTTCAACCAGCTGGGAGGAGAGATGATATATCCTTCCTCTATGATGGACTCCAGCATCCCCTTTCCTTTTCTAAATTTTCCCAGATTAGCCATGTGACAGAAAGGAACCCAACAGCCTTTTACATACAGAATGAAAGCCTTTACACTTTGCCACAGTCACTTAGGCATCAATCCTATAAACATTTACCCGCATGTATAAGCCCATTCAATGTTGACTTGAAAGTTAAGCATGTGCAGGATCAGGGGTTTATTCACCAAAGCGCTCAAACAGAAGTTCCCCAGACTTTTCAAACACAAGTATGAGAAAATACTGATTAAAGGCAAGCTTTTTCCCTCGGAAGTTGTAAGCACTCGATGATCAGTTCTTATAACCAAAGTGCCTCGGACTAAAATGTTTACAGTACTAGAATTTCAGAGAGTTAGTAATAAGAGGAAATCAGTAAGACACCAACACCTTAAAGACATTATAAGTTGCAAGATTTTCAGTGACGGAACCATGTATATATGTATGTCTTCATATGTATGTAGCGCATAAGCCAAAGCGAGTTCTAATTAATCCTCATTAGGGTCTATGTGGACGATTGTAATATTAATATTTATTAATAATAATAACTGGGGCCTGCAGTGAACCAGTGTCTTTTTTCCAGAGAAGATACTGTATTAAATGATTTTAAGATCTTTTGCCAAAAATCTTAAAGGTCATTGCTTTCTTTTCTCTTTAATTTTTTGTTAATAGGGAGATAAGCTTAATATCAGGTTTATCAGTGAATGTGAAAAAACAAATCCCAAACTATTTAGAACATCAACTGATGAAGGAATATCACCAACTAGGACAAAACTACAGGCCGGATCCTCTGTTTGAATAAAGTGTAGTTCCCTTGAAGACAATGAAGCTTTGTTGATTTACGCCATCTGAAGATCCAGCCCTATATTTTTATTTCAACATAACACTATACAAACATCTTAGGAGAAATATACTTCATAAAGCCACACACTAAACTATGTCAAACTCACTTTTTCCTTTCATGAAGAATTTGTACTGATGTATTTTTAATTAAATCTTTAATAGAAAAAAAAACTCTAATTTTTAACCCTTTCAATCTTACACTTAAACAAACTAAGTCACTTCTCACCCTAGTTCAACCACAATGAAATCACTATAAATTAGACAAAAATTTGATTTTCTGAGTATAATGAAATGTATCTTTATTTCCAAAAACATGTCTGCTTACAAATATAAATCCTTCCCTCCCCCCCTCCGCCTTTTTTTCTTTTTCTTTCACTTCTTTTATACAGAGTGAAAAGAATCCCTTAACCAAACAAGTGTAAATACGTTTACACTTTTTTTAAAGTATGTTTTCTAGTTTCTTTAACAAAGACATATCTGTCTGCTTGAATGATTCCTTACTGAATATGAATGAGAAGCCCTTTAATGAGGTACGGTAATTAAGCTCTAGCAGCTCCCCTCTACATCCCCCCGCCCGTCAGCAGTTTCCCAGGCAAACAGCCATTGAATCAGATGATTGACAAACCAGACCCTGGACTTGTACTGTAGCTGATGAAGAACAATGGGCAGTGGGGCCGGGGCATCTGATGTACACATACATTTCAAACTGATCAAAGAGTCAGGATCCTGCAAGTTCTGAAATGTAAGCCTTGTTATAGTCACCCATGAGAGGCACGTTACCTACCAGATTCCTTTTCCTTCTCCTGCTTGCTCTCAGAAGATCTTTCTTCATGTTTGTCTCAACATGTCTGATTTAGACAGGTGCACATTGAATGTACATATCTCCTGCTCTTCATTCAGTGATTGGCTACACAGGAGCTTGCTCACTCCTTAGGCACTCATGTGTTGCAGTGCTTGACTCATAAATCTTTTTAATTGTTAAAAGTCTTTAACTATAGAATGGGATTCATTATCCATTGTGTTTGCCAAAATGCTATTTAATAAGTTGCTTGTTTTATTAACCCTGACAGAAAAGAAAACAGGGTTCTTTATCTCCAGCTGTTGGAGACAGATACGGGATTTGTCTGAGTAGTTTCCCTTAACACATTGCAAAATAAGTGTGTCTGACAGGTTCGGGGTGACTGGCCTACAGTTTGAATTGCACGCCTTCCCCTTCTGCTCCATCTCCCTGCTGTGCAGTACCTATCTCAGCAGCCTGAACATGTCTCTGAAACCATGTGTGGAGGATCATAAAAACACAGGCTTCAACTTCAGCCACATTGGAACTCCTGCACTATGATCATTCAGCACAGGAGATTAGAAAGTTACATCTTTGTTTTAACTGATTGTGGCCATATTGACTGGCATTACGAGAGACCCCTTTGATTTTCAGGATAAGATGTTCATTTTCTTTCTTTACACCAATCAGTTCAATAATGCCTGAGTACGTATTACACTCTGCCAGTGCAACAATCCTCTCACTAATATAGAAATATAGATAATGATTGTTTGGCTGGGGGCCTTATAGAACAAAAATGGGAGACTATATGAAAGGAATGTGGTCTATTTAGTTTTGAAAGCATGTACATAGTGAAAATGTATTTTATTGGAAGGGGAAGAAAGAAATTAAGGAACTTAATTCATGTATGCTAATTAATGCCAAAAAGTGAGTGTGGCTATATTTCCAAAATTTATCTAAATAAACATACCTTCATGATGTCAAAATTGGCTATCCCTTTTTATTAAAATTCACCACTCCCTCTTTGACTTTTTTTTTTTTTTGAAAAAGAGAGATAAATCCCAGTAGCACAATTAAAACACTAGCTAAATATTACTTTGTTGGGCTTAACGATAGATTACAATGTGTGCATAACGACCCAGTTCTAGTAATATCATCTGATTTAGTAAGGAAATCAGAGTCTGCCATATGTTCACCAATAAGGTCTCAGAAATTCTTCTTCTTGTTCTTGATGTCTCAGCCAACTGCTAGCAAGGAGGCGGTTTTGTCCTGAAATTGTATTGTTTTTGAACACCACACACATTAAAGTCATAAGCATGTGGCTTATTTTATGACACAACCTCTAGGAGTGAGCAGGGGGTGAATTAACACATGCCACCTGCCTATTACAAGTACCTTTATCTTTATGTATGTATGTATTCAAGTTGCAAGTTGCAGACCAGTCTGAAAGCTGGCTTCTCGTTATCAGCACAGGAAAACTATGTACCGTAGGTTTTAGGACACTTTAAATAATTACTCATGATAAAAACTATTTTGATATAGTCCTTAGTATGTTACTGCACAATTAGTATGATTATTTAATGCTTACTACCGAAAAAAAAAGATCAGAGGAAGGCTGTGCTGTGCTTGACTCATTCATCTACATGCTTGTTGTATACCCACATGAATTACATTGTATTTATGGGCCAGTATATTTTTATTGACAAAAGGCTAAATCCTGAGACTGGCTGAACACCTGCTGTGCACCTGCAATTCCCATGGACTACAATGGGAGGTTCAGATGCTCACCACCTCTCAGGATTTGACTGTTGGATTATTTTTATATAAATTCCTGTTCTGTCTCTTGTCTGTTTTGTATTGTATTTCTCGGCATCCATGTACTATACATATGATAGCATTTCCTTTTCTTTTGCAGACAGATGGAATTCTGAACTACAGCTTATTTAAGGACTCCATCCTGCAATATGCTGAGTGCCTTTGGCACCCATTTTAGTCCAGGGGAATAGAGGTTGTTTAGCATCTCTCAGGATTTGGCCAACAGTAAACAAAATGACCTCTGAAATGACCTGGTATCATCACTGCAGCTCCAACTTCTGGCAGGTGGGAGATGGAGTTTTAGTGTGTTTGTTACTGTTGCTTTTTTCTAAGTATTATATGACTCACTATTTCCAATTCCTTTTTATTACTGTTTGGGGGTTTCTTTTGTCTATTTAAATAACTTATAATATCACATAACTCTTCCAATAGCTCTAGCCATTGCATATTTCTTGGATTCTCAGAGACAAAATCCCTGTTGGCATAAGCTTGTGTAACTCTATTGACATCAATGCAGTTGAAATAGCTTACTCCAACAATGAATTTGACCAATAGCCTATGCTATATACATTCTATTCTATCCTGGTTTCATGGACTAAATGGCCATATATTTTAGTGGGAGTAGAATTGTGTTATAAAATCCTAATACCAAGCCTATAGTTATAGATATATACTTGTCTGTTGATGTTGATATGATTCAAGTCTGGAATGATGGTAACTAGCACCTCTACCACTTAAAATGTTTATTGATTTTAAGGCCAGAAATTATCATTAGATCATCTAGTCTGACCTCCTGTATAACATAAGCCATAGCATTTCATCCAGTTGCTTCTGAATAGAGCCCAATAACTAGTGTTTGACTGCATTGTCTTGAAGTGAAAACTTCAAAAAAATGGAAAATCCACCATTTCCAGGTACTTACAGGTCAAAAATAGGACTTCTGTACAGGAGTGTCTCCTGGCATGACACATAGCTGTGTCTAATCTTTATACCCCCTTGGATACTTTAGGAGACAGAGATTTCTTGTTTACACTTCTGATAGCACATCTCACTCAGACTCTAGCATAAAAAAATACCTTCAAGAAAAAGGCTAGACTCAACTTGTAAAGAAATGTACTTTGGGGTGATATTAATGGCTTTTTCCCTCCCTCCCCTTTTTCATAAGAATCTTAAAGACTGAAAGCATTTCTGGAGATTGTCTCGCCCCATCCTCAAAGGTAAGGCACTTGACTTCCCTTTCCAAGTAATTAATTTGAATCTCTGGGCCTCTGCCCCTGTTTACAACCAAGTAAGGAGGAAAGAATAACTGCTTCAAGTGCTGGAGCGAAGAAACCTGAATCTTACATTCAATACTCTTCTTCCAAACTTGATATTTGTTCCAAGTACAGAAATATGTGCTGGGTTACAACACAATGTCAGTGAACTATCAGCGTGCTCTGAAACCATCAAACCAAAAATCCAAAGCCATCAGTAAACAAATGGTTGATTTGCTGACTCTGTTGGTTCATTTTTGGTATCATGGTCATTCACGGTGCTGTGAAGTGCTTAACTAATTTTCTTAACCATCTTTAACTACTTGAAGGCTATTGAAAGCAATGGATAGGTCTGAATAGGACATAGCAGGTGCTGCTGCTGGACTGTCTATATACTACATTCCAATATGGAGCTTATGGAATGTAGCAGTGTAACGGTGGATGGACTAAACAAGTTTGACTGTACCCTGCTGAGCTTGGCAAAGATTGGAGATTTTTATGTACATATTTTATAAACAGCAGCCTTGTCAAGATGTGGCACAAGTGCTTTTTATTAATACTACAAGCCTCTTAACTTTATCAAATAATATGTTTTAGTTTAATAAATATAGGTTAATTGATGAGTAATTTGTATGTGGACCTCTTTGAGTTAAAGAGGGAAGAACTATACAGGATTCTGCTGTTAATTAACTCCTGAACATTTTATTAAAGCTTTATACTGCTTTTAAAGTAGCAGAGTCTACAAAGAAAAACTATGCTGTATTAAAAGAATAGCTGTGCGGTTTTAAATAGATTGTTTTACATTTGGTGGTTGAGAAAAAAGGAAAAGTTAAAAACAGCTCTACATTTCTCAGTTCCTTGGTTGGCTGGATCTTTCTTTTGCTTCCAGATCATCATTCTCTGACATTCTCTGAACACCCACACATCAACCCCTTATAACCTACACATGCATACACTCTCTCTCTCATTTTAGAGACAGCATCATGAAAACACTACAATCCCTTCTTTCATCACCCATCCCATCCTCTTTTCTGGTAGAGGGTCACTACTTCAATCTTAAAGCCAAAATCAACTAACATTTAATTAAGACAAAATCACTTTATTATAGAATTCTTATTGTATCCCAAAAAGCAAAGGAGTACTAGTGGCACCTTAGAGACTAACCAATTTATTTGAGCATAAGCTTTCGTGAGCTACAGCTCACTTCATCGGATGCATGTACTCCTTTTCTTTTTGCGAATACAGACTAACACGGCTGCTACTCTGAAACCTGTCATATTTTATCCCAGAAGCCCCAGTCAGGTACCAGGACTCCATTGTGCGAGGCACGGTAAGCACATTTAACAAATAGATAATCCTCGCCCCAAAGAGCTTACTTACAGTCTAAGTACATGAAGTGACACAATAGGGGGAGAAAAGCAAACAGATGGGAGGGGCTGGGGGAAGGCGCACAAGGTAACAGGGAGATTATGATTGGAGTAATAAACATCTGTCACAACACACCAGCTGCCTAGTCTCTGTCAAGTGGTTTGTAGGCATCATGACAGATGTGAGTTTTAAGGAGGTGTTTGAAGGAGGCCAATGTAGAAGCTCTGTGTCATTTTTATGGGAGTACTTTCCATGTGTTAGAGATGCTTGGTGTCCTTACAAGGAATTATTTTTATAAAACAAGTAAAAAATTTTAAATTTCAGTATAGTCAAATCTACCACTTGGGTTATTCCAAAGAGAGATTGAACATCTCTCCTTGTTATCTATGCTTTAAGTACTGAAGAGGTACAGACAATGAGCCAAATTCTGCTCTCAGTTACACTAGCATAAATCCAGAGTATCTGATTAACTTTTTTGCTTTTTAACGTCCCTGAAGTCAGTGGCATTGCACTAGTGTAAGTGGGAGCACAGAGGGCTAGATTCATTCCTGGTGTAACTTGTGTTTTTTTAGCAGTGCTATTCTTTTCACACACACTGAACATTGATGTATTCCACACATATATGTGGCAATAGTGTATAGAAACTTACATGTCCCAATAAGATGACTTCCTCTACCATTGTACCACAGTTTAGTGCAGTACAATAATATAAACTAGATCTTATTGACACAAAACCTAGACCTAACATTTTAGCTCTAAAAGTGAAATAATTTTGTGTACACTATTTAAACTGGTGAGAAGCATTCTCCTTTGCTCTTACTTTCCTCACCTTCTGAGCTCTTTCAGTAATGGACAGTTAAGTATTCTCAGTCACCAGCTCAGCCATCTTGGGCAACTCATTTGTGTCCTTATTAAAACCCCAGTTCAGGAAATAACTTGCTTATGTTCATCCCTAGTCAGGAAACACTGAAGCATTCAGATTTATGCATGTACATAAGTTCTTTCCGGAATTGTTATGCTTTATTGAATCAAGGCCTAAATGTTCAATCCCACCTCACCTCATTGTTAAGCCATACACATAACGCCCACTTGCAGCCAACACTGGCCATTGGGAAATTCCTAGTACCCAACCAAATGGTTGTCTGTGGTAGAGCCTGAGAGTATTGTCCCTAGTATGGTTGCCCAGATTATTCTCACGTATGGGTCTTCCGTGTAGAAATGGATTATTATTTTGCTTCAGGAAGGCTTTGTTCCCTCTTGCTTTGCTTCAATTGCTCCCTTGTGCTTTGCTTCAATTGCTTTCTTGAGGTGGATCCTTAAAGAAATAGCAATCAGAAAGTTGCTAATTGCTTTTTTTATTTTATAGTGGCAGCTTTGATTTTATTTTCCTCTGGCAATAAAGTATTATTAAAAGTTGTTGGATCTATTTCTTTTTTTTTGCACTTCTAAAAATTTCAACAAATGTTCAGTTAGTGTTAGTTTTCCTTCATGGCGGCACATGCCATAATAAAATAAAGAAGTCAAACAAATGCCCTGAAAATGCATTTGTATTTTGGACTTTTTTAAAACTGAGCTGCAAGTTTTCTATCATTTTGGCAGGGCTGGCAAGAGGCCAATTCAGACAACAGTTTTAGACATTTCTTTAACTCAATCCAAAATGTAAATTCCTCTTAAGAAAAAAAAATTAAACTTTAAACCTTGGAAGGAGTAACCAGATGACCAGACTGCAAATCCACCACATGTAGAGAGCACTTTCAGTACAAGGCTCTCTTCACAGCCAAACCATTTGTTTGTTATATCAAGCTGTGTGTTATAAAACCTTATAGCAGAGGTGTACACTTTATATATCTATTTATTTTGGTTACACAGAGCTTTGCAATATTGATTATGAAAAGTGCTGTATAAAACAAGTTGCTGATGTATATGGCAGAGAATTTGGCAGGGTAACTGTTTTACCTAGAAAATGGGCCTAACTTGCTTAAAACTAAGTCAGAAGTTAATAAATCTTATCTCCATCTGCCCTGAGTTTCTTTGCTTATTGTAATAACTCTGATGTTTTACTAATTCTGTTTCAGCTCTATAAGGGCTGCTGCCTCTCTCTCTCTCTCTTTTTTCTACTTCTAAGTCAGTAAACTATGATGTATGTGTCTCTCCCTGAATAACGTTATTATATGATGCTGCTGGAGCACTGAATAGCTTGGCTGTGGACTGCTGAACCCTTTGAATGCAATTGTTTTAACACCATGAAATGAAGTAATGCATAAAATTGATAATAAACGGATATCTCTCTGCCTCTGCATGCAAATGAGCACTTAGCACCAGGGCACAGATGCCACCATTGTTTCCCCCCCTGAAAATGACAAAGTAAGTGAAAATATCTACCACGGGCTTAGAAAGTACGGTAGCTGCATTTTCATTATTTTTTAGATTTTCACAGAGTTGGGAAACCAAACTGTCTTGCCAACATTTAGAAAGGGGGCTGGATAATGCCTGCCTATAATACACTGGAACATACAGGGACATGAGTTTTTGTTAGGTTTCTTTTTCTTTTCTTTTTCCTCTTCTCCCTCTCTCTCTTTTTAAGATAAAGAGTATAGTTATTAATGATTCTCTTCCAATTTCATGTTTTCAGTTTTACCATCCTCAGTTTTGTTTTGGAAATAAAGACTGTATTTTATCTCGGTGTCTTGCCTCCTTCTCCACTTCTTCCTCCTCAAAATGTACATCTAATCTGAAGTGAATATAACTATTAATACCTTGGATCTGGCTGTAGGTTTGGGTTTCACCTTTACTTTTTTCTGGTTTTTACTTTTAACTAACAAATATGTCAAGGATATAAAACCATTACTTTATGTTTTAGAAGCCTTAAGCAGGTTTTACTGGATTCTGCCTATGCCCAAACGACAGAGGGTTTTTAAGTGTTATGGAAATTGATATATTATTATGTGAATTAGTCCTTCCCCTTCCAGGAATTATCTGATTTCCTAATCATTTCATACAGATATCCTGTTGGGAGAAAGAACATCTAAATAGACAAAAATGATTAGATTCATCATTTTTTTTACTCTTGTTCCTAAGCTAAGACAACAGTTAAAAGTTAGCTACTGCACGAGACAGGTACGTTGAGGATCTCCTATTCAGCACTGGCCCATGTTCATATTTGGAAACCATCATAAATGTAACCTGGGGTTTAGGGAAATCAAGGCAGATTATCACATGGCAATGCTATTGCTGTGTCCTCATCTGTTCAGGTTGAGCTGGCATCTTGTTTTTTGTTTTTTTTTCTCCCTACTGCTTTGTAGTAGAGAAGAGCTACAGAAATTAAATCTTGTCTTACACTTAAGCACTGATGAGAGATCAACTGGGGGGTTAAAGTTTCCTTCCCTGTCCCCAGAAATGAGGCTGGGATGAGGTGAACAAGTTATTCTTCTTTTCCTTTTACAATAGAAGAGCTGGGGTGGCAAATTCTTTCTCCTCGACATTCCAATGTCATAAAGAGGCAGCGGATGTGGTGGCTCAAAATCCGTTTCTGTCTGTGGTATTTATAGAGTATCTGCCATCATAAGATCTGGGTACTGATTATATTTGTAAGAACTATTTAATCCTCTTACCAAATTCTTAGATTTGGGTGATGGTTTATGAATTTAGACTGTGGCCATTGTCATTACTGAGATCCAATATTGTTTTGTGACTTCAGAGTGTAAGTCCCAGTTGCTGAGATGACCAAAATTCTGGTAGGAAATACCACAAGTAGGAAGTCAGTTATTCTGGGAAGAGCTGCAGGAGCTGAAGCTTGTTTGACTATAGATCTATAGTGGCACATAAATTGTTTGATAGAAGTAGGAATCTCTACAACTCTGTCGTCAAACATACTTTTGAAGAGTATGATTTGCAAAAAGTACTGCAACCCTTATGTTGCTCAGAGGTCTGCTGAAATGTTGCTCACAAGCAAATATTTTTTTAAACTGAAAGGCATTTAAAAGAACAAAACATGAGCATTTAGGGAAAATATACTGGTTTCCAATACTTTGGTTTAGTTTGATAAAGTTGTCTTTATTTTTATCATATGACTTTTCAAACCCAGGTATAGAAATTGTTCTCCTTTAAATACAGACTATTTAAAATTAAATCCTCCCACACACTCCACAAAAATGGAGCTAGTTGTCTCGTGAGAAATTCAAAGACAATTATAACTGTAGGCTCAAATATGGATCAGGTTTCCAAACAATTTCAATTCCAAGATCCGCTGATCAAAGGAAGGATAATAAGCCTGTTAATAGGTTACTTTCAGTGAAGAATGATTAACAAGAAGAAGAATCAAAGTTCTAATGAGAACAAATGGTACTCAAGCACGTTTGTGATGGGAGTCTTCTAAATATCCACAGGCTTTCCTTTCAGAATGAAGCTGGCAAAAGACAGTATTGTTCCAAGAAGAATCCTTGAAAGTGTACACACATAATGGAAAAGAAAGGCATTTTACAAAGGGGATAGGTAACCTATGATGAGTTCAACAAATCCCCAACCAAACAGAACTTGCAAGGTAAAGTATTGAGTGTGGTTCTGAGAAAACCTAGGCTGATTTACACTTCAACATAAAAGATACTTGTGTTTTGGTGTGAAACTCAGTGAAATTTGACAATTTTGCTTTGAAAGTTTGGGGCTTGTTCAAACTTGATCTTCAGAGTAAAACTCAGGAGTGTAAAGAACCCACTTCAATCAAAACAGAAAATGATGTTCACAGGAACTGCTGAGAACCAACCACACATTAAAAGGAATCTATTTTTTATAAACTCTGCTGATTGCTTTATGTTATTGACTTATAACAAGACAATTTGGACAATTTCTTAATCTACTCCATGTCAATCTAAATGTAATGGGTGTAATCCAAATGCACAGGAGTAAATGGAAGGTTTTTTCAATGACTTCAGTGGACACTGGAACAGTTCCAAAGAAACCTTCTCTAGATGATACCAGCCAGTCTTCATGTAAATCTGCAAATACCAGTTTGCATTTCATTACCAATTCTGATAAAATTGGAACCAATTGAAATTGAACCTCAAATTCAAACTATACCTGAACATTTATGAGGTTCAAAAATAGTCCCATTAACCCTGCTTGTTGTTTTCCAAATGTACTTATCTCATGCTTCTTGTTTTGGCCAGAAAAAGAAACACCAAAATGTTATTGGAATTAAGGCCATGGTCACACCATGTTCATCCTAGCTGTAATAATGAAATACTGGAAATCTTACAATAAATATTGCTTATAATGACTTTTTCAGGAATATTTACCTATCAAACTATTTGCGCTTCACTTCCTTATACTCAGGAACATGTTATTTGCTTCACCTTCTCACCAGTGTCTCTAATTTCTTCCTGAGGGATTTTCCTTGGCAAGTGAACAAAAGCTGTTGGCAGAACGTGGACTTTCTTCACTTGTTTACCATGAATGATTATAGTACTTCCTGTGTCTCTCTTGTATATTTAGTTAGTAAGCACTTTGGGGCATGGACTGTCCATTACCACGTATGTTCACCATGCTATGCACAATGAGGTCCCAAATTAGCACACTACCAAAAAACAAACAATAAATAATAATAATAAAAGAGCGGACAAGCTTCTTTGCAAAGCATCATCACTAGCAGCCTGTAAGAAATGAATACAGTCAAACCCAGTAAACCAATATGTTTTTTTTTTTATGTCATATCAAGGTATCAAAAAGATCAGGCATTACTTATAGTCAATTTAAACCATTTACAGTAATTTCTCGGAGCCCTTTAAATTGAATATCCAAAGGTACCTTGCTATCAATTTATCAAAGGTACCTTGCTATCAGTAGGGCCGAAGGGGCGTGGTTTCCTCAGCCCACAGTGAGGGGTTAACCCCTGCATCCCCGTCACAGCTTGCTATGAAGAGTTCTCCAGTAACTTGCAGGGAGCTACCCTAGAGTCTTAAAAACAAACAAACCCAACAACAGCTGAATCTGGAATAGACTACTTGAAAATATATTGCTAAAAGAGCCAAATCATGGACTGAAAAGCATCATCTTCAGCCAACTTAATGTACAGTGAGTTATCAGACAGGGCTGTGGCTTTCTTATTCCTATGTATATTACTGTGTACTTTTGACAGCATTGATAAACCTTTTAAAAGAAATTGTGGAACTAAGGTGCAACCAGGCAGGTGGGTGAGTGGTTTCTGTCTATAACTTTTCCAGGCATACAGAGGACTATAAAATTAGTGCATATCTATGTGCTTTCTTTTCCAGGTGTATCATGAGTACTAATTCTCCCACATATGGAGCTCAATTCTGGCTCAGGGGAGTCCTCTTCCTGTATCTTTAGCTCTAGGGAAGATTACAGTATCCTGTGCATAGACGAGTGAGCAGTGTTATGCAGGACTACAAAGATGAGATGTGCTAAGAACCACCTTGGAAGAACTGGTTAGTAGTAGGCTGTAAAAAGAACTCAGTGATGAAAAATTGCAATAGTGCTTTGATAAGTATTATCAATTGGGCATAAAAGTTTGGGAAGGCTGAAGAAGTCTAGTGTATGTAGATGAACAGCAGAGGAATGTCAGTGACTGAACAAACGCGTTAATTGGGAGAATAGGCATAACTCCGATCTTGCTGTGCAAACTCGGAATAATAATAAGAGAGACAATGGATGCTAGAAAGGATATATTTATTGTCTCTTGAGGCTTTGATCCTGCAATTCACCACATTCATGTGCCACCACTGTGCCTTTGCACAATGAATTGCAGGATCAGGGCCCAAGACCATAAGCTCTGGGACATTTTTCTGGGACATTTTCCCACTATTCATTCGGTTTTTCTATGGTGCATATGCAGTTGTTGCGCTTTTAAAAACTCTATGCTGAGTTAAAAAGAAAAGGGCTACAAGAAAAAATGGTGACAGTGGGAGAGATGATTTTTCTACATAATGTCATTGCTTCAAAAGTTTTGAATCTATGGAGCTATTTAATCAAAATTTGAACATTCTGGGACAAGGGAATTTTCAAACAAAGGGAGTTAGGGACCCAAACCTCACTGATATCGAATTCAGAAAATACTATGTACTACCAAAGCCTCTAGCAAGTCAAAAGCAGCAGGGATACAACCTAGAACCTTTTGCCCTTAATTCTTGAGCCTCTGCTGCCTGAGCTGAAAGATCTGGCTCTATTAGCAAATGCTGTACCTGGCGCACCAACCTCTAGTTGGCCTAGCCACCAGTAGAGGGGGACAGAGTGCCACACTGAGCAGACATGGCTTACAACTATGCTTCACTCACATTATTTAAGAACATTTTCAGTAGCTTAACATTTAGGCACTGTATCTTTTATCAGTGATCCATGTGTCATTTTACCTGTCAAAATATTGACATTAGTTGCAAAAAATAATCAGATAGGAAATGTTCACCCTAGGAAAAAAGCATGAAACTCTTTGAAGATCCATTTAAGAGGGGGTAAATAATAAATTGAGTTTTAAAAACTTTTCATATCAACAAAAAATATTTTAACAAGAGGAGTTTACTCTTACTATTTTACCATTTAAAAAAATCACAGGCAAACGCAATGGAAAACATGGTTTAATCTATACTGATTTAAGTTTTATATTCAGACAAAAATTAACTTTGAATGAAGATCAGAAAATGAATGGTGAAAACTCTCTGCCGTCAATTCCCATCAGAATCATTCTGATATATGTTCTCTGAGTACGTCACCCACCATATTTAGTCTTCATTATTTGTTACAGATCACACATTATGTCTTGTGCAATTAAATCCTATTAAAATAACACCAGTTATGAAATCACTAAGGGTGGGATTTTCAAACCCCATTGAAGACAATGGATGGAAGCTGTATAAGGTCAATGCTGACCATTCTTCATAGATTTTAAGGCCAGAAGGGACCATTGTGATAATTTACTCTGACTTCCTACATAATACAGGCCACAGAACCTCACTGAGTAATTTCTGCATCAAAACTTTGATCTTGCATCATTGAAGTCAACAGGAGCTCAATCATTGACCTCAGAGCATGTAAGATCAAACCACAAGCCTCTGTTTGAGGAATCTTTATTATCTTTTAGAAAGATATCCAGTGTTGATTTAAAGACATCCAGTGATAGAGAACGCAGCATATCCCTAGGTAAATTACTCCAACAGTTTTGAAAATCCCATTCTACAATTCTTGCTTTGATAATGCTCTTGACCAAGAGAGTCCAGGTCTTTTCAGTATAAACTAAAAAAACTACTAGGATGCATGTTAATTTTATCATAACAAACTGTATGTACCTATATTAAAGACTGTGAGGAGCTTAGATACCACAGCAATGGGGAAACATAAGTACCATAGAAAGGCAGAGTTGTTTGAGGCTTCTTTTAATGGAAATAAACTGACAGTGTTGAAGAATGGAAGTCTTTTCTTATTTATTTTTATTAAACATAGTGTGTATGGGCACACAGGTTTGAAAAGAAACATATATATTGCAAACTACTGAGCAAATCAGGTAAATGAGAAACCCCTTAACATCATGAATATTTGTTAGAATAAGCAGTACAGAGCTTTTGTAAGATACCAGGCTGCCCAGGAAACAATGCTCTTGTGACTAAATTAGTCCAAAACATATAAACTGAAACAGTTCAGTGTGATATTATAATGGAGCTTTCATTTTACTGAGAATCCGTTCTACAGCCACAGAAACAGATTGGAGAATATTGAAAAAAATTCCTTATTCTTTTCTGCTGGATATTTCTCATTTTTCTATTTGGTGATGATCTTGAGGGAATATGTTCTTACTTCGTTATACAGAGGATTTAGAGGCATCGGGCATAAATCTCTGGATATCAAGATGAGAATTCAACTCAGACATTCCATTAGAATCTCAAGTGCAAGGGTAATATATTTTAATTTCATACTTAAGATTAAATATAATTTCTCACATGTGGGAGCAAGAACTTATTGTAAACAGCAGATATTTGGTATAAAAATGAGGTTATTATTTTTATGGGTTTTTTTTATTTAAAGGACCAATTTATTATTCTTTTGTTATTCACTGTGGGCAATATTCCCTGTTCCTTTTTCCACCACACAAAGCCCTAATAAAGAGAAGCCAGAAACAGACTGTAGGGTGCTTCTTCTCCCATCTGTGTATGTAAAAAATAGATGCCACGGGTAGTCAGTTATTATACCGGGCACCCCAGCCATTGGATCCTACCCCAGCTGCATCATTAGGAAGAGGCATTATTGCAAGCACTGAGACACTGATAATCTACAATAATAGTCCTTCCTTTCCTTGATTAAAAAAAAAGGATGTGGGAGTGAACAGTGTCTGCTTCTCAATTTTAGACACAAGAAGTAGATACTTTTTATGAGGAAAAAGTTACATGATATATTTGCACTTCTCTGTACTTCTTCGACGCTGATATTCCACAAAGAGTTTTGTTTCAAGCTCTCCTAAATCTATAGTGGACTTGCTGAGTCAGAATAAGGGATACTTCTAGTACCCATCACTAAGGAAAGGCTTCAATTACAATTACCTTCTCTGAAGGTTTATCAGTAAATGGATTTCTAGAAGCAGGGTTTCTAGCTTGGCTGAAACCTAATTTTCATCAATATAATCACTATCCTCATTTAAAGTAAACCTCCCCCTCCTCCTCTGACTGTATATAAAGATACAACCCTTTCAGGGTATCACCCTGTATTTGCTTAAGTACTTTTAAAACTTCTTTGACTTTTGAGATTAAATATAATTTAATTGATGAGCTGTTGCTGGTTTCAGCCATCCTCTAGAAGTCTCTTAGAAATTAGAGCTTTCACCTCAACAAGAATAACTTGTGAAAATAATTTGTAATGAGACACACTTTCCCCTCATGTATATTCAGTAATTCTCAGAGAAGGGGATTTTATTGAAGCCACTTGATGCATCACTGTAATGGAATAAAAACAAGACAAAGTCTAGTAAATCTTCAGCATGGGGAGGAGATAGATTCAGTCTCACCTTATGTTATTTAATATACAACTCATTCCACTGTTACTAATAGCTGAGCTGTTCCCAGCCTGTGAGGACTATACTAAATGAGCATGACCACATGCAGCATGAAGATCATCCATAAATATGTTTATAACTGATTACCTCATTTTCTCACTAAATCACATGTACATTTATGACCCCCCCCCCCCAAACTGATGTGGTAGAAGTCAGTTCTGGAAGAAAAATCACAGGTGACATGTACAATCATAATTCTGATACGTGATAGCCCCTCCTCCCCACCCACCCTCCGACCCCTGCCAAAATAAAGGTCTTGATTCAGTGCCACTGATACAAGGGGAGAGGAATTGCATCCCTTTGCAAATAGGAGCAGTTGTACTCTGGGGTAAGCTTCATCTTTGAGGAAGGGTCAGCACCATTTGAATCTATGGCCTCCATCAAGGGTTCCACCAGGCATAACCAGCCTTCCTGCCCCTGATTATGGGGAAGTTAGAAATGTGGAAGAAAACTTCAACTTTCTTTTTTTTCCTTCAAGAAATAAGTATCAAGCTCTTGTGGTGGTGGTGGTCTCACAAAAACAAGGAGAGCTTTGGTTCAGCAATTAAATTATTTTATATAAACAACACAGAAAATACAGCCTGCAGATCTCTGTTTTGCTGAGCATAAGAACATAAGAATGGCCCTACTGGGTCAGAACAAAGGTCCATCTAGCCCAGTATCCTGTCTTCCAACAGTGGCCAGTGCCAGGTGCCCCAGAGGGAATGAACAGAACAGGTAATCATCAAGTGATCCATCCCCTGTCGCTCATTCCCAGCTTCTGGCAAACAGAGGCTAGGGACACGCAGCAGTCTTCATTCTGACCTGCAGGATGACTTTTGGTACCTAAATGGGTGATGAGCTACTTTGGAAATCTGATTCCAGTTGTGTGTGCTGAATGCTTTTGAAGATCTAGACCACATTGTTTGGAAGTCATACCTTTCTATTCCTAACCAGAACTTTGGAATAGCCAGAGGCTTCACCCAGAAAATCCATTCTCAGTTTTGGACTGCACCCACTGCTTGCTAGAATAAGTTCATACCTTTTGAATGTTCCTCATTATACTCCCAGATTCATCCCTGAATTAGTCCTTTAGCTCAAGTATCAGAAGCCTATGATGTGACGGTCCAGAATTCCACTGCAATTAACTTCTGATTTCTTTTTCTTCACTTCTCCAGGTCCACTTATTGTGGGCTCATATGACTGCCAGCTTCTATTTGATGCTTCACTCAAGTCTACAATCTGTTGGTAATGTCTCTAAACTCTGCTCAAGCATCTATAGGCTGCACGGAGAGGCAAAGTTAGACCTATTTTTCCTAACAAAAATATTAAAAGCTCTGGTTCTCAGCCACATCTTTGTGTTTGTTTTAAATTGTTTACGGACTTAAAAGATTTACTCTAACTGGTGGTACAATACATGAAGAAGTCTCTAGGAGTAAACACAGCTATGGTATGTTTGAAAATATGCTGTTATAGTTTCAGCTGGGGGAAAATAATCTGTATTTCTGAGTGTATGCTCCTATGAGAAGTCTTTAAGCTGTTCTCACTCTTACTATGCTGTACATATAGACATTATGGATCTTCTATGTGTCTGGAAACGCATATTGCCAGAATAGTATACTACCCAATTACAGCACAGTCTGAGAGCTGATGATGCAGTTGGGGTGCAGATTCCAGATCCAAGTCATGTAGGATTTCCTTTATCCATTAAATGAAATAGCTAAGGAATGGACTCTGCAGTGCTTACTCAGGTTGAGTAGTACCTTATTTTGCAAGTGTGACTACTTGCAAAGTAATATACCACTCAGTGTGAATTAGGGAGGCAAAACATGGCCCTTAAACTTGTGCCATCTCTAGTTAGACTTTTCAGGACACATTATTCTGTGTCATGCACTCAAGAAGCAAATATAGTATTGATTTCCTCCCAATGCTTGATTTCTCTCCAGATGTTGCACAGAGAGGAGTTGAAACTGTGCTGGACTGTCTGCTACAAATACAGGAGGTGCCTATATGGATGATGATGTTATGAGCAACTCAGGAACAGGATGAAAACAACCCTCAGAGCAGCAACCCATTTCCATGTCCAGTACCTGTGTTCTAGGTATAATACTGTGATATGAAGAAATACAAAGACAAAGTAAGAGAAAAGTATTCCCATATGTCAGGGCTTTTTAAGATTTATATATTTGCCCAGTGTGGCTCACCTCTTGGTCAACAATTCCTGCATGAACATACACAAAAGGCAGCCAAAATCTGTGCATAATTTTTTAAAAGCAAATTGCATAGCTCTGAAAGAGTTCCCAAAACATTGTTGGAAATTTCATCCCTCATGTAAATCAGTTATGAAAAACCACTAGCAGCAGCACCTTTAGTAGATGCCTGTAACCCAGCCACGCCTGCCAGAACAACCCGCCAAAATATAATATAAAAATCGTCCCCAAAATGTTTTGTAAAGTTCTTGCTACCTACATGTTTTTGCTGTTACTCTTCTTTGGTTTACTAGTGCTTTGCCTTTTGGATAAACAATCTCTCTATTTCCATTGTGTCTTCCATTTGAGGATCTCAAAGCATTTTACAAACTTTAAATAATCTATCTTTGCAACAGCTCCATGTAATAGCTAAGTATTATTGTCCTTATTCCAAAAATTTGAAAATTAAGATATAGAGGTGAGAAGGTGTCACAGGAAAACTGGGATAGAGTCACATGTTCTGACCTATCCCCTAACTACTACATCTCATTTATTATTATTTATTTATTTATTTTATTTATTCTTTTTAAATTTAAATTAGGTTAGAAAAGAGGATCTGTTGGATTGGGTTTGTTGCCATATGATGAAAAAGTATACCAAGCCTTGTTCTTTTGGAAACCATGCTGTATAACTTCTATTGTGTTCCCTTCTCCTCGGATGGCAGTTATGTTTACATGCAGAGATTCACTTATAGATTTTTTTTAAGGCCAGAAGGGACCATTAGATCATTTACTCTGACCTTCTGTATATCACAGGCCATTAAATTGCACCCACTTACCCCTATGTTGAGCCCAATAGCTTGTCTGACTAAAGCATATCTTCCAAAAAGGCATCCAATGTTGATCTGAAGCAATCCAGACACACAGTATCCACCACTTCTCTTGTTAGTTTGTTCCAATGGTTAAACACTTTCTGTTAAAAAATTGTACAGAATTTCTACTTTGAATTGGTCTGACTTCAGATTCCAGCCATTGGTTCTTGTTATGCCTTTCTCTGTTCTATTGAAGAGCCTTTCTGTACCCAGTATTTATTCCCCCCAAAAGTACTTTTGTTGCAATTAAATCACCTCTTGATCTTCTTTTTGATAGTTTAAATAGATTGAGCTCTTCAAGTTTCTCATTGTAGGCATTTTCTTCAGCCCTTGAATTATTTTTATGGGTCTTCCAGTGGAAGATTTAATAGCTAGTGTAAGGGGACTGTAAGGGAACCCCTTACTAACGTTCTGTGGGGGTGTTTTAGTTGCTAGCTCCCAGTACTAAAAAGAGGGAAGGGTCGATGGGGAATCAGGACCCTGAGACTGATAGTCTCCAGGAACAATGGGGAGAGGCCAATGCTCCAGCTCAGCCTGAATGACAGGGTGGGCAGGCTAATCAGGGTGTCAGGAGGCCAGGGAGGTCCCGTCCTCCATGTGAGCTGGATTTGCCTGGGTCAGACAGAGTGGGGCCAAGCTAAGGAGAAAGCAGGGGCCTGAGCTGAGCTGGGGAGCAGAGCTGTGCCAGAGTCAGAGGGGCCAGAAAAGCAGCCCATGAAGCAGGTCAGTGCTGGGAGCAGAGTCACAGAAGCAGCCTGCAGAGCAGACCTGTCCTGGGAGCAAAGCTGTAGCAACCAGAGCCAGAGGGGCCAGAGAAGCAGCCCAGGGAGCCGGAGGCAGAGCAGCAGCCGTGCTGAGGTAGAGTGGAGCTGGAGCTAAGACAGAGTGGAGCTGGGGCTGGAGCAGTCCGGAGCTGGGTGTCGTGAGCAGCTGGGGAGAGCGAGGGGGGACCCTGGGCAGTGGGCCCAACACAGTGAGATGCCTCAGCCAGGAGGCTCTGCAGGCCAGACTCGAAGGGGGATTGGTAACCCCGACAGGGCGGGGGCAACGCTGGGAAGAAGGGCCCTGCCACCTAGAGCCTGTGGCCACCACCAGAACAAGTGTCCAACCTACAACATCCCTGCAGCATAGCCAGGGCCTGAGAAGAAGGCTTGGGACTTACAAGGAACAGACTGTGAACTGCCCGGACATTCCAGAGACACTGTGATGTTCCCTGCCACAGAGCGGGTTGATGTGTTTCCTTTAACCTTTCCCATTTCCCCTTATTCTTTTTAAAATTAATTGTTGATTAAATAACTTGCGTTTGCTTCAAATTGTATATAATGGTCAGTGGGTCAGAGAAGTGCCCAGTGCAGAGAGAGTACCCCGGAGTGGGGACACCCTAGCCCCTGTCCTAGGTGACCACAGCAGGGTTGGGGGTCGAGCCCCCCAGGAATCATAGGCCCAGCCTTGTTGGGGTCATGAGGACTCTGCCAGACAGGAGAGTGGAAGGGGAGTCCTCAAGGGCAGGGAGGCCACTGGGTAAAGGAAGTGGGAGCGAGGACTCAGATCCTTTCACTAGCCCACTTCACCGGGGTAGTGCAGAAGCCAGGAAAGTTCCCCACAAGAGCAGAACTATTCCCCGCTTACATTAGCAATGTCAGCAAATGCTGACTGGGCCCCACCTAGTCCAGTCCCCCGCCCCCATCACCCTGTCCCATTTACCAGTGGGAGAGGAACAAAAAGATGGGCCCTGGTGCAAGTTTTATTGTGGGCACCCACTTACCATCACATGGCCCACATTCAAATAATCTCTCACTTCCTGCATCCCTGCCTCTGAACCCCCCTTTTTGCTCCTCCATCCAGCTCCACACCGGGCTGTCTGCCCCCCTCAGTCTGGGCCTTGCACCAGTGCTGCTGCCGCAAGAGCCATCCCCACTCCCCCAGCCAAAGTCAGAACTGCTGTCCTGGGAGCCAGAGCTGTGAACCACGGTGGCTACTGCTGCCAACAGAGCTAGACTCAGAGCCTCTAGGAAAAGCAGCACGCCAGTTCCTGCCGCCCACTTTTGAATTTTCCTGGGCAGTGGGAGGGGAGAAGTGGCCTCTGGTCAAAATGAAGACTCTGGCATTGGCAGTCTCACTGATCAGAATTCATAGCAGAGCCACCATTTTGGAGGCCCCTTCCCTTGGACAAATTCAAACATGGGCAGTGGGGACCAGCACATTTTTCTTCCTAGAGGTTCCAGCAAGCCACAAACAATGGCAGCAGCCTGCATGGGGCACATGTTGTACAGCCGAGCAGCCCTGAGCCTGCAGGGATCTTCCAAGTACTTGGGCCCCAGAGCAGCTGCACCAGCTATTCCTCTGCTGAATCAGTCACCATGGCATAGGGCCCTCTTGCTGCCTCAGGGCTGATGGAATTGCATGGTTTCGTGTGTCTAACACTGCTTCTGGACATCAGCCTCAAAGGGGTCTCAGGAGACCCACACCCATCTGTCCTGCAGTGCCTTTGCAAAATTCCACAGCATTTGAGCGTGCCCAGGAGTGGTTGATATTAGTGGAAGTTTCCTACTCCATCCTGCAGAGGTCACAGCCACTGGCATGCTCCAATGCTCAAGGGGCAGCTGCTCTGGCCTCTCCCCAGTCAGACCCACCCACTCTATTTCTGCTAGATTCTGCACCGAAAATCAAATTTTTTTTAGAATTTCCACCCTCAACTGAAGGATAAATTAAGCTGCACAAAAATACACTTTATTTGGACTTATACTTACAACTTACTTATTTTCATACTGGAAGATGTCTGAAAATGAAAACCATAAATACAAATATAAGTCTGGTTTTAGAAAACAAAAGGGAAAAGAGATTTTGTTATTACAAATTGCCTCTAAAGAGCCTAAGCAGCAGAAACTATCATTTTGTAAACTTCCTGATCAACCCCTCCACTCTGAAGTAGAAAGTCAAGAACTTCATCTCAGTTCAGCAAGCATGAATCTGTTACTGTGTCAAGGATGGTCAGGACAATGATTTGTGCAGTATCACTGAAGTTGTAGGTGATGATATTTCCAGAGAAACTTTGTTTGGAACCAGCAAAACTGAAGACCTTGTAGATGAGCTACAAACGAACAAATATGAAGATCCCATAGATTATTTTAAAACCAAAAAGCCCAAAGACCCTGTTTATTAACTTATCCAAAGGCCATGTAGATGAGCAGATCAAAAATGAAGCAAGTGAAAGCAGTCTTTCTGTTAAAATAGGTTTGAAGTTCCCATCTGATAAAAATTTGTTTCAAGATTCAGTTCTGTCACCTGCATGATACTGCATAGATTGATCCTAGCCAGCCCAATGAGAGAGAGATGCCATATGGACAGTTCCTTTATTTCCCTACCACCATTTTTTCATCTTCATTTAACAGAATGTAAAATGCACAGCATAAAGATTTGCATATCAAGCAACTAGCAAACTCATGTTTCAGATTATATATACTGTCCCATTTATTAATTGTTTGGGTGATACAGGAACTGGGTAACAGGTTTCAATGACTGGAAGAATATGCTAAAGTCAATGTCTGTTCCTGGGAGGAGCAAACAACATCTGCAGTCACAGTGGCAGCTCTACCATTTGCGAAGGCTCATAGTATCAATGCATGTTTTGATAAACAAGTGTATGAAAATTTTAGGAAATGGCAAGAAGTACTTAACACAGTCAAAACGTTCACTGGTTTAGGTCTCCCCTTCCATAGCCACTGAGAAGTGTTGGAGAGCAACAGTTGTGGCATTTACTTGAACATCATTAAACTAGCTGCCAGACATAATACAACTTTTGCCCAACATATTAGTGACACTAAATACTTGAGCAAGAAAATTACAGATAAATGTATGTCTTTTAGCATCAGAAACCAGGGGGTGCATACTTAATAGCTGACAAGATGCTAAGTTTTTTCCTGTCATTGCAGATGCAACCACTGCTATTAGCCATGTTGATCAAATGGCCATTTTGCTTCGGTTTGTTAATATTGCTTATAACAAAGGAAAAGTAGATATAAAAGAGAATTTTGTAAGCTTTGTGGCAATAATTTGAGGCAGCGGCTGCATCCTTGTGTGACCAATTGGATTAGACCCCAAATATATATCTGAACAGGGATATGATGAAACTAGTGTTATAGCCAGAGCTTGTGGAGGGTTGCATGCAAATAGAGACAATATCTTTCAGCCAAGGAAAATAAAGTGTATGCACCATACATCTATTCTTAAAACTGTCAGATTAACCTAGTTTGGGTGCATGCTGCTGAAGATAAGGCCAGCCCAGATCTGAAGCTTTTCTTTGCAACTTTGAAGGGAATACATAAATATTAAGGAGACTCTAATCACTGATGGGGAAAACTAATGACTGAGTCTAAAAATAATCTTTATCTTCAAACTCTTGCTCCAGAGAGTATAGTTTTGCAAAGAGGAACCTGATGATGTATTCAGGCCTTTGGAGAAGTTGACAGGATTGATGCAGCATATGCAATTGAACAGGCTGCTGAAGAATGAAGGAGACCTTTACATCTAAAGGCACTCTGCAAGACTAGATGGGCAGCTCGAATGGAAGCCACTGAGACAATGATAGTAAATTTTCAGAGTATAATTAATGCCTAGAAAATGAAACTGTCGCTGATCAAAGGAATAGTGGGGACACTTGTTAAACAAAAGGCAACCTGTCTTTGATGGATTGGATGTTCTACCTCAATCTGTTATGGTGGCATAGGATCTTAGTTATCATGGCTACAGCCTCTGGAATCCTTCAATCAACGAAAATTGATCTGTTCCAAGTCCTCCAGACATTTGAGAGCGCAGTGAATGAGCTCCACAAACTCATAGAACGATTTGCTGAGGAAAAGCATTGCCGTGGTGAGAGGTTCCAATAACTGGAAATATTCAAGCCAACGCAATTTGCAAGAGATTCCACTATTGTTTATGCATATGATTTTTGTCTTTTTTTTTAACTTTTATGATTAAAAAAGCCTAAAGTGATGTGAACATGGGGCCCCCTGCTGTGTGTGTTTGCTGGCCCTGTTCTGACCCTTAAAGCTACCCCTGCTCTTTTCTGCACATTTCCAATTTTTCAGCATCTTTTGTAAATGTGGACACCAGTATTATTCACCAATACCACATATAAAGGTAAAATTATCTCCCTGCTACTACTCACTACTGTTTATATATCCAAGGATCACATTAGCCATTTTTCCCTCACAGCTTCACACTGGGGACTCATGCTCAGTTGCTTGTCCACTATGTCTGCTAAATCCCTTTCAGAATCACTGCTTTCTAGGATAAAGCCCCCGTTCTTTAGCTATGGGCTACAGTATTCCTTGTCCCTTGATGTATAACTTTGCATTTCGCTGTATCAAAACACATTTTATTTGAATGCACCCAGGTTGCTCAGTGGTCCAGATCACTTTGGGAGAATGAGTGCACTCACCACTGATGTGACCCCTGGTGGCTGGGCATGATGTAGCAAGTTCCTTCTCTATCTAGTGCCCTCAAACAATAGCCATTTCTGGTCTGCAGTGGTTTCTCTTGTGACTTGGCCCTGTAGCCAGATCACTTTAAAGTGTCTTCATTTTGGGGGTAACAGAAACTCCAGCACAACAAATAAACTGTCCAACACCTTACTACAGGTCTTGGGCCCTGACTCTGGGTCCTGTAGTCCTCAATTCCTTTCTGTCAGGGCCAGGATTCATAGTGCTCTCCCCTAAAATTCCCCAACACAATCCAAAACTAAAAGTATAAACATAAACCCCCAGCTGCCCTACTCATTCCCTCAGCTAAACATGTCCCAGGGCTCTCTCCCTGTAAGTCCAAATTCTTCCCTATTACTACCAGAACCTGCTCCACCCCAGTAGCTACTCTGAGTCTCTCTTGACAAACTTTTCTACTAAGGAGAAGATCCCAGGACTGACTCTCCCACTGTGCTTCCTTCAGGAACCTCCTGGTCTCTCCACACTCTAACCTCAGAGAGAGGTTGCAGAATCCCTCACTCTCTACCAGAAGCCCCTTTCCACTCCAAACTTCCTCTCTTTATAGCCACTTCTCAGCTCCTCCCCAGCGGGGCTTCATCTTTAAATGAGCTTGGCCCACTTCCCAGGTCCAGCCAGGTGGCCTAATTGGTCTCTCAGGCCCACATTAACCTTTCAGAGTCTGTGTGACTGCCCTGTCCTCATTATTCACCACTAAGCCAATCTTTGTGTCATCTGCAAATTTTATCAGCAACAATTTTATATTTGCTTCTAGATCATTGATGAAAATGTTGAATAGTGTTGGGCCTAGTATCAATCCCTGCAGAACCCCACTCGAGATACCCCATTTGATGATGATTCCACATTAACCAATTAATATTTGAGACCTATCTGTTAGCTAGTTCTTGATCCATTTAATGTGTAGTTTCTTGATGTCAGGCTAACCAGCTATCTCAGTCTCCCCACTTGCCCTTTCTGAATGTTAGCACATTAGCATTCTTCCAGTCTGTTGGAATTTCCCCGGTCTTTCAAAATTTATTTAAAAATTAAATCAGCTGTCCAGGTATTTCCTATGCCAACTCTTTTAGGACTCTTGAATACAAGTTATCTGGCCTGCTGATTTAAAATGTTTATCCCTAGTAGATTTTGTTTAACATCCTCCTTAGTTACTAATGGACTGGAAGGAACATCCTCATCCTCATGTGATATAAGTCATCATCCTGCTTCTTTCCAAATACAGACCAGAACTATTTATTGAATACTCCTGCTTTTTCTGTACCATTATTAATAGTTTTACTATCTCCATCAAATAATAGGCCTATAAGTATATTAGGAACATTTCTTTTGTTTCTAATAATTCCTTTATTGTCTTTAGCCCTGACAGCCATGGAGTTTTCTCTGATGTCTTTAGCTTCCCTTATCAATTTTCTACACTTCATAGCTTATAATTTATATACATTCCTATATACTTCCCCTCTTTTCCATTTGCTATATATTGCATTAATTTTAATTGCTGCCTTTGCTTCATCACTAAACCAGGATGGACCAGAATGCCCCTTCAAAGGACATCATCTTTGGGCAGAGACCAATCTTAGAAAATTTAACTCTTAAATATGAATGTTTCAGAAAGCTATGAGTAACAGACAATATATAATTAGAATGGAAGCTGTTTTGTAACTTTAACTATAATTATCTCCTGGGCACCCACTTTGATGGGCATACAAACTATTGAGATGTGCAGGTGCACGCTAAATTAAATGATCATTTAATTTGTTCATTTTTAAGAAAAAAAAATTGAGTACTATTGGATTATGTTTTTAAAAGCTCCAAAGTTGTCGCCTTTTTTAATTGTAGAATTATGGCTTTTGGCCATGTAATAAACTCTTCTTAAAGAACTCCCAATTTTCATTCACATTTTTCTAACTTTTTCCTTCCAATGAATTTCACTCATAATTTTCCTCAGCTTTGAGAAACTAGTCCTTTTGAAGCTCCATGCGTGTGTGCACATATGTGTGGGGTTGCCTAGGGATCAGTGATCATGACCTAATAACATTCAATATGGGCAAACAGAGGGTGGTCCCAGTCAGTTAAATATACATATTTAACTATATATATATATATATATATAACTTTCAGGCCAGTGATTAATTCATCTTTCTCCATCATAATGAGGTCCAAATTAGTTATAGATCATGTTGTGCACTATATCTTTTGTGTAAGAAGGTTGTTATCTATAACTTTTAGAAACTCTACTGATGTTTTACTACTGTAAATCTGTAGACTACAGTCATTCTAACTTGCTCTGCAGCATGGCCTTTCTTTCACACATGGTTTAGTCAGTGCTGGGATTTGAAAGGAGAGGGCATGTATATGTCACTATGCCACACCAATACTTCTCACCATTGTGTGCTGAAGAAAAGGGAAAAAATGAGGAAATTAGAGCCTACGTTCACACCCTTCTCTTCACCCTTATTCAAATACATATTTTGTAGTGAGATCAAGTGTTAAACTAAATAGATTGATCTCCTCAACTCTGTCACCATAACTTTTCTAATCCTTTAATCATCCTCGTGGCTCTTCACTGAACCATTTCCAGTTTTTCAACATCATTCTTGAACTGTGGACACCAGAACTGGACTCAGTATTTCAGCAGCAGTCACACCAGTGCTAAGTACAGAGGTAAAATAACCCTTTTTTCTCCTACTCAAAATTCCCGTTTGCATCCAAGGGAAACTGCATTTTTCAGAGTCACTGCTTCCCAGGATAGAGTCCCCCTTTGTGTTAGTATGGCTTACATTCTTTGTTCCTTCATGTATACATTAACATTTAGCCATAATAAAATGAATATTGTTTGTTTGCGACCAGATTACCAAGTGATCATGATCATTCTGTATCAGTGACCTGTCCTCCTCATTATTTACCACTCCCCCAATTTTTGAGTCATCTGGAAATTTGATCAGTGATGGTTTTATGTTTTCTTCCAGGAAATTAATAAAAGTGTTAAATAGTATAGGGCCAAAACCTAATCCCTGCAGAACCCCATTAGAAACGCACCCATTCAATTATTATTCTCTGCTTACAATTACATTTTGAGACCTATGAATTATTAGCCAGTTTTTAATCTATTTAATGTGTGCCATGTTAATGTTATATCTTTCTAGGGTTTTTTTAATCAAAATGTGATAAAATACAGAGTCAAATGACTTATAGAAGTCTAATTCTGATTCTGGTCCTTGCAGATGCTATTCTGGCTCACTGTAATACTGTAAACTGGAATTGCTTTATGTGCCCTTCTTACTACTTTCCCCTACCCACCTTTTCTTTAACTTTTCTTCCTTGTTGCATTATACAGTGAACAATAATTAACATATAATGACCTCGGCACAGGGCATTTCCTGAGGATTACTGACCGGCTGGGCGGGAGCTGATGGCTTGAGGTGCAGCTGTGGGCTATAAACCCCAGCTGGCCATTAATCCTGAGGAAATGCACTGTGCTGAGTTTGTTATTACTCATATAAAATAGTTTTTACATCTTTTTAAAGTACCTTTGAAAGGAGAGGTTTCTATTTTCTTATCCAGTTCTGTGCAAGTGACATTGCTGATGCTTTCCTCACTTTGCACGTTTGTGTGTGTGAAACATTTTAGAGCATAAATTGTCAATTGCATTAGCCAACCAGATTATGCAAGTTTTTTTCCATAGTTGTTTAATTCATAATAGGTTTCTCAGACTGTCTCCCCCATTGCAAAATACTTTTTTTATTTTAACTAAAATATGTATCTGCTGCTCCTGATACGTTTGGTGAAATTTTGCTAATATGATAAATAAAAGTACATTTTGTTATATTGCATTCTCATGACACTTCTAGCATTCAGTAACACCTCTATTTTCAGTGGAAATAATTTTCATTCAGTAAAAACAAATATAGTTGTTTACCCACAATTGGTGGTTGGTTTTCTTTATTGTCTAGTATAAGAACTCATCATAGTGTATCTTCAGCATAGTTTATCTTTCTGCAGGTGAGCACCTACCTGACTTAGAAACCTAAGTCATGTTTTCAAAACTGATTTTGGAAGTTAAGACTCTTCAGTGCCTAACTCACTTCTGATACCCAGTTTTCAAATTCTCTTATCTCAGCCAAATCAAAATCATTATCCTATGGAACTATGTTGTGCGTTTCTTCTAAGGAGGACTTTTTCCATGCTGAATGACCACTTTTCAGGCCCCAGACTTTTGTTGTTCAGTACAAGATTACAAGACCTTTTGCAAAAAGTGTGTTTTTCATTCTTATTTTTCAATCTTAAATATGAATGTTTCAGAAAGGTATGAGCAACTGAAAATATGTAGTTAGAATGGAAGCTGTTTTTAACTATAGTTATCTCCTGGGCACCCACTGTCATGGGCATACAAACTATTGAGGTATGCAGGTGCATGCTAGCGCTCATTTAATTTGTTCACTTTTAAGAAAAAAATTAAGTGGTATTAGATTATTTTTTAAAAGCTCCTAAGAATGAATTCAGGGCAGTATTCAGAATTTTCCTGTCCCTTCTGAAGAAAGAAGGCAAACAAGTTGTGCTCCCATGCAAAGCTCTCAGAGTAGCTAAGTAATATTGAGTAAGAAATCAGTCTATCACAGAAATCCAATTCATTAAGAATATGAATAATTATAGCCCATGTAATTCCACATGTCACACACATTTACATTTGGCCTGGTTAGTTCTCTGTAGTCTGTGTTTGGAAATTTGAACCATATGGAGCATGATACTTTTAGTTTGTATGAAAATTAACTCTGACATCTAACATGGTTTGTTTTCTAAATCTAACAAGCCTGAACATTGCAGCTTAAATGTTCCATATGATTTGGTTTACAGAAACACGGTAATATAATTAGAAATGGACTTGAAACAAAATGCTCAATCAAATATCTCTTTGGGGAAGTTTGGATTTGGATCCAGATCTGACTTTTCAACCTGGGCCCAACTCTAGGTATAATGAAGTAAATTCTCTGAATGGTGATCTCCCACTTTGTGGTGCAATTTGCACCTGCAAAACTCATTCCCCCATTCTTTTTGCAAGCATTTGCAGTGGAAATCTGAGTACGAACATCTCTAACTGTCTGATTTGTAGCCAAGCAAAAACGTGGGTGTAAATGTTGTGGGTGCAAAATATCTCAATATCAGTATCAGGGTGAGCAAATCCAAAAGAGTCTGGGGATTTAAAAATCTCTCAAACTGCTTTGTTGTTTTGCAAACCTTGTTCAAGCTCATAAATGTTTTTTCCCCCTGTAATTTAAACTAACATTTTCCTCAAGGTAGAATCAATTAAAAACATGTTATCCTCACTAAAGGGAATGCTGAATTATGCAGGATGCATGGAACAATAATTTCCAGAAAAGCACAGCTGAATGATCTATATGCACTATGCTGGAAATGATCTCCTCACTTTGACCATCACCATCTCTTTGTTACCATGCTCCAGCTTTTACAATTGTTTTTTTGTTTGACAACCTCGTCCCTGTTTTCAGTGCATCATTTCAGAAACATGAGTATGGCATAACCAATATTTATTTCACTGCACTTTCTTAGGTTTAAATGAGGGCAGAATTAGGCCCACTGAATGTCAGTTGTGGGGTTTTTTTTTTGTCTCCCTTCCTTTTCCCTTCTCTTCTTAGCCTCTCTGTATTGATTGTCTCTCTGCCCACTCCCTTCTCCATTTTCACACTGGATTTTTTCCCCCCTCTATGCTCCTTTTTTCAGTTTCTCATAAATGTAACATGAATTTGCTAACACTGGAGATCCATTATGAACTTTGAACCTCAAAGTGCCCTGAGCAGGTTAAAAAAATAGGCAAAATAACTTTGCCCATCCTAGCGCTTCATGTTTATTTCTCTCTGGCATGTTTCTAAGGAATGTACAATACCACACCACCCATTTAGAAAGGAGAGGATATTTGATTGCCTTATAGCTCAGGAGTCCTTGCTAACTATGATACTCAGAAAGCATGTACTGAACTCTTGTTGTTAGAGATGTTTTTAGGTTAAAATGTTTTTTAAAAGGAGGGGGAGATAGAGGAAAGCAGAAGTCCTAATTCCTCTTTGTGGAAGACAAGATATGACCATACTGGTTTTTGTTTTCTGTTTTGTTTAGGCAATAACTTTTGAGACCATGAAGGAGGAAATAAAAATATAGATCCCTCACATAGATACAAAAATAGGACAGCATTTTTTTTCCAGGGCGGTGTGTGCATGTGTGTTCTTGTGATAAAGCTGTGAAGTTTTTGGCTGCCCTTTTCTGGCTTCTGTTATTTTCTGGGGGCTCAGTGGGATAGATAGTTTGTGCTGTGACAGGACATGCCAACAAATTGCATCACTTCTGCCTCGGTGGCCGAGGACAATGACATGCCATATGCCAATGGCAAGAAATGAATGGGGCTCATTTACACTGGCACTGGGTGTCTTCAGCCCTGTCAGTCTTCAGAGGCTATCCATGGCAAATTGGAAAGTAGCACTAGAGCAGCAGCAGCATGAAGAGATGCAGCATGAAAAGCTTCCAGCATTCATAACTTTATGAACGACACTCAGCTTTGAAAGGAAAAAACCCAAACCAGACACTTGTATCTGATGCTCTGCAACTTAACCTTTCATTGTCAGAAAGAAAGAAAATCACCAATTGTTTCTCCCTGTGCATTTGTACACCAATACAAAAAATCTTTGAGTAAATTCCAGCTGCAAGGAGAAAACAAAAACACAGTAGGTGTCATGCTTTATGCATTCAAAATAGGTTCTCTACTCAAATAGACTGCCACAAAGATTTGCCCCAAAGTTGACCCCAGTGCCTCTGGCTTGCACTCCAGCAACAACAAAACTCATATTTGACCTCTGACCTTCCTAGCAACACATCATTTGTTTCCATGTGTTGAAGCAAGGGATGATGGGTGATGATTAAAGAGCAATGGTTCTGTTGACCTGAGACGCTAATGAGGATGAAATGAGAAGGTCAATGATCATCCTCACATGACAAACCAAGACAAGTAGCTAATCTGTTGTTAATTGTCCTTTACATTTGTTTTAAGGGCAGCAGCAGAGATAGGTAGCAGTCATATGTCTCCCTTCTTTATAATCACTGTAATTAGCATCATAATCAGAGTTAGGCACGCCTGGGGAAGCCTGAAACCTGCTTGGCAAGCAGGATCACATTTATTTATTTATTTTATTTGCATGAATTCAGGACTAGTCAAAGATGCCAGACAGATAAGTGTGGAGACAGAAGGCTTCCATTCATCTACATAACAGGTACAACCCAGGCAGTTACAGTGCAAGCTTCTCTCCCTCTCTCCTTCCCCCTGGGTCTCTAACCTGGCCTGGGGGGTAGGGGGAGACTTCTGAGGATGACACGGTGGTTCAGTCTCCATGGCTATTCACCTCTTAGACTCTCCTGAGAGCCAGTTAGCACCAATGTTGCTCATTTAAGGGATATTGGGAACTGGACTCAGACATTCAAGTCTTTTCACAGGGACCACGAAACAGCCACCAAACAAGGATGGGAGGGAGGGATAGCTCAGTGGTTTGAGCATTGGCCTGCTAAACCCAGGGTTGTGAGTTCAATCCTTGAGGGGGCCATTTAGAGATCTGGGGCAAAAATTGGGGATTGGTCCTGCTTTGAGCAGGGGGTTGGACTAGATGATCTCCTGAGGTCCTTTCTAACCCTGATATTCTATGATTCTAAGGATTGGTCACTGTCAGTCTGGGCTGGAGGTCAAATGGAAAACTAGAGAGAAAAGTTCCACTCCTCCAATTTCCAGTCCCTTGAGCCATTCTTATGTGTGCGGGTGTGAGCATAAACATTTTCTTGCAGAGTAGCTAGAAGCCAAAAGGAGAAGAGAGGATTGGATCACTCCAACTGCCGTGTTCTGTACACTCCTCCTGATGATCTGGTAAAGGCCACTGTCTCACTGGATCACTGGTCTCACCAGTATGGCAGTTCTTATGTTCTTATGTTTTGACCTTGTCCTTTCCTAGCTGTGCCATGCCTCTGTATTACTGAATGCTTCAAAGACTGAAGTCCACCTTCTGAGTAAAATGTCCTGTTTATCCTAGGCCTCTGATTTCATTATCACTTTCCTTAATTCAGATTTTGGTCTCAAGGCCAGAAATCTAGGAACTGTCTTTGATGCTGTACTTTGTTTTATGAAAGCTTATGCCGAAATACATTTGTTAGTCTCTAAGGGGCCACAAGAACTCCTTGTTGTTTTTGCTGATATAGACTAACACAGCTACCCTCCAAAACCTGTAGCAGCTCAGTCACCTGAGATGCTTGAGCTAATAGCCACTGGTTTAAACAGGAGGGGACTGGCATCAGGGCATTCTTGGTGAGTGGTTCTTGCCTTTGGAATTGTCTTTCATCCTTAGCTTCCTGAGAAGAGGTCAGATTCCATGATGTGCTGTTTCCCCTGGCTTTCTGACTGTAAGATAAATTGGGTAATGCGGTGGAGCTTATTTCTGGAGCTTGAGGAGAAGGACCAGTGAAACTTTGTTGTTGTGGGAAGGCTTTTCAGGTGATCTGGTTATCTCATTTTTGGGGAGGTTGTTTGTTTGTTTGTTTGTTTGTTTGTTTGGAAAAAATATTTTTACATGTTTTGATTAACATTGTGATTTTAATGTTCATACTGTTCCTAAATAGATATAAATGGGTATACATCTGAATAAATAAACAGCACATTTGGATGATCAAATTTTACTGGCAGAAATGTACACAGGCAGCAATTTTTAATGTAATCTGTGTGAGTATTTGTTAGATTTAGATGTTGGAAGTGTTTGAGTGTGAAGTATTTATGTGGTCATCCAATCAGGGAACAGAAACAATGTCATGTTACTCATATGACAACTAAAGCTAAAACTTTGAATAGTTGGGATATTCATTAAATAAAAGTGAACAATGAATACAGTTAGAAAAATCATAATCTGTTTGTGAATATCTCACAAGTAGTAAAAGAGGCAAAATTTATCTAACAAATCACTTCTTGAGAATTTTTCACTCAATCCTAGTTCAGAGTTACTTCATGTCTTCATTCACAAACAGTAATTTCTTATGCACATGTGCAAAAATAATGGGCCACATTTTGAAAATACAGGCCATGTTGTAGATACTTATATAATAAATATAAGTGTCAGTATACAAGTGAGTATAAAAATACTTCAAGTATTGTTTGTAAATGGTAATCAACAGAATAACGTGTTAGAATCAAACTACACCTGTTCTATGCCACACATCTCACAGGAAATTATAGCTTAACTTCTGTAACCAGAAGCAGAGACATGTCAGAAGCGCATTAAGTAAGTAATCTGTCTGTTTTCTTTGACACAAATCAACTTGATTCTCAAGAACTCTCACTGCAAAATATCACTTTCACACTTTTATTTGACAAGTGGCAGGGTCAAAGTTGTTAAACCTTTTGGCAGCAAACCCACATATTAAAAGAGAATTTGCATCTCATTGGATTTGATCTTACAATTATGATTTTCCCAAATAGAAGTTTATTAAATGCTTTCTCAAATCATTGTAAGTGTTTTTTTTCATAACACATGGCTAATTTGTAGCATGAATGCTGCTGGTAGTCAATCAGTAATCCTCTGCGCAACACTGACATGGAAATTAGTGTATCTTGCACAAGTTAGATGTTCATTGTAACTCAGTGTTAACTGTGAATTGGTACTGACAATATCCTCTACTCCATGACATTGTCCTCTGTAATAAGGGCAAAATTTTGTGCCAGTATAAGGGAATTATTGAAGAGACAATTTGGATAGAAGACTTTTAAAGCCCAATCAAACTTCCAATGAATTCCCTGGGAATTGGACTGGATCCCTAATGAATAAGTAGATTTTGTATTCAACGTTTAGCTACATCTAATTGTTACTTAATAGCTGTAGTGAGACAGTACTCACTGTTTTTCTTTGGTTGTACATGGACACGTCACATATAATACATATAATTCAAGACTTACTGAGAATTCACTTCTAATATAGAAAATAAGTAATTTCACTGGAAGTATTCATTCACATCCAGAACTAAACAAATAACAAAGACTAGAAAATTCATTTATTCATTACAGGTTTACGGATTTTAAAATATCACCCCATGGCTATTTTCACAAACTTAGCCCCTTGTTTCATGTAGTGGGAGGCTGGACACAATTATTTGAGTAACTTTTTTCTGTTGTTGTAAGCTCTAGGTAAACCTGATGAGCTATAGATGCTGCCTACAGACTGACATCATGATGCATAGATAGAACAGAGATGTTTGGTCAGATTCTCTCAGATTAATGCTGCCATGTACAAAGAGAATTTGATCCCAGCAGCCTGAAGCACTGGAGCCTGAAGCGATTCACTTGAGGGAGGGCAGGCCAAGACCCTGATAGCTGACATCCACTGGATTTTCCATAAAGAGAGGACAGTTTGAATCTATGTCCAGTGTCTTCATAGCACATCCCTTAACTACCCTACTCATGCACTATCCCCTGTCAGAGCTCCCCATTTTCAGTGCTGGCAGCTGGACAAGCATAACATAGCTTATGAAAGTCCACTCACCTGGCCTAGAACATATGGTACATATTAATTAATAATGCCTGGGGTTTCTAGATGTTTTATATTTTCAAATCACAGTACAAATGTTAATGTATCCTCTCACACTGTTTCCCTCCTGGAAGCCATGCACCTGCCCTAAGACTTGTAGACCAGGGCATGCCAAGAAGGGAAGATGGCTGAAAAGAGCAAGTTCATTTTAATTTCTTTGTCCAAATGTTAAGCTTCCACAGCACCCTTTTAGCAAATCTTTCCCGGAGTGCTGAGTTTGAGTGTCAATAAACCAATAACAGGCAGGAGTGTATGACCAATAAAACATAACCTGTAATCATAAGCAGAAAGGGAAGGAAATGGGGAGACACTGGTGCATTGTATTTTGAAGACATGTATCACCCTGGTATCTAAGAGCCTGATCCAAAACCCACTGAATTTGATGGAAATCCTTCCATTGACTTCAATGTGCTTTGGATAAGGCCCTGAATGCCACTTTGTTTTGGACAGTGTGCATTAACAAGTTAGAAAGCTATGCCTGCAAATTACTATAATTATTTACTGAAGCATACTTCATGTGTGTGGAAAGAAACATATAGAGAAGCAAAACCAAGCAGGGTTATGTATTCCATTGGCCAGGTTTTTAAAAGCTATTAATACAAAACATTTCTTGCCTTTCTGCAGAATGTATATATTTTCCTGTAGCAATCAACCCCATGCGTATGTGTGTTACAAGATGGACAAAAAGAAACAGACAATATGAACAATGCCAAAATAGGCAAATAAGTTACGGGTGCAAAAATAGCTTTAGATTAGCTTCTTCACTCTGGGGAGGAAAAATATGGGCACATGATTGTTCTCTTAAACTTCACAGCTCAAATTTATTTTTTAAACACTGCATGTATGATCTCTTCCTGTCGTCCTCTCTCTTCACTTCCCTCCTCATAAGTATCTTTAAACTGCTCTCATATTTTCCCCTTGTTTTCTTCTGAGACTGGATATGAGATCTGGCAGACTGTCCTTCCATCAGTGAACAGAGTCTAGTGTACTATTAATCGGGTCAGCCAATCAGAATGCAGGGATTAGCATATTGTACAGACACACTTAATCAGGTCTAGTATACAGTTAATCATGTGTACACTAATAGTTATGGGGGATTAACCATTGAGGACGATAACTCTGTGTTCTGGTTGGCTATGTGTCCTACCTGTTAACTTTCCCTGTTTTCCTTTTGTTTTTATTCCCTCCACCAAAAATTTTCACTGTTCAAAATGTCTCTGGGATGTTGCCTGAGTAATTAAGGATTAGTCTTTAAATAATAGAAAGGAATCATAAGTGACTTCAAAAGTAACTCCTAAACATATACATTTCTCTAAAAACAAGGCTACTTGAAAGGAAAGTTTATTACTTTGTTTCCTCAATAACCTTGATTTCAAGGGTGGTGAATACAAATTAAAGTTTAATCACTAAATATGTTCATCGTGGGGTTAGATTTTGAATTTGTAAACTAACTTTTAATAGCAAGGGATTTGGTTTGTATTTATTTTTGGCAATCGAAAGCAAAACACAAGGATAAGATTGTTTGACTATTCACCATAAAGTATTAGAGTAAAAAACGAGCAGCAGCCTCAAGTCATCTTGTAATTGAGTGTTTGCATATAATTGGGGCTATCAGTGGTGAACAACACTGAAGATTCCAGTCAGAGTGAAGGGTGGGGAAGCAGGGTAAGGGGGGAGGAATGAGAGAAGCAGAAAAAAAAATGATCCTGCCAGTGGTTAATTGGGCATATAGATTCCTAATGTGTCAGGCACTGCCCTCTCAGATGAAGGATGACACTTTTTAGGACGCATCTTCCTTTGTTACCATTTTAAGAGTAATGAAGCCTGCAATTCATGAACGTGATGCTGGACACTTACAGCCAGGGACATCAGCACCTCTGAAGAACATAAATTTGTATTTAGAGGTTTTAGATATGTTCATATGTGAACATATAGTATAGATCTGCCGTAGAGGTATCCTTTAAATGTGTGTGTGTGTGTGTGTAGATAATATTCCAGACAAAAACAGTTTTCAAATACAAACATCTACCCATTCTTCAGCTAACTTTTATAATCAGGCAATCCTGTGTTTGCCAGAACATTTTTGCACTTTTTTAGTGAACCAGGTCTGTTTACTTTTATAGTCTCTAAACGTCAAGGATCCATTATACAAAAGTTTTTTTTTTCCTCTTGCCTTCAGGTCACTCGTTAATGAGCTGAGCACCGGGAAAGGATGGAATCTATTACAACAGGATATGGGCAGAAAGTTTTTCTTTATGGTTTCATAGATTTATGAAAGCAAGAGAGAAAGAGAAGTGATGTTTATCAACAGTCCATTCAGATACTGTTCCTCGGAGATTGATGACTGCAGCTTGGACTTGATCAGATAGGAGTTGGGTTCCAGTTGAAGGAGTGACTGGACCCTCTTTGGCCCCTGGCCTGTATAATCTCTGACCTTCCTAACCTCTGCAGAGCTTCCTTTATGAGAGTTCCCGGCCAGATGGTCAAGTCATCAAAGCTTTATGAGCACAAACTCCTTTTACCACTTCACAGTTTCTTCCATCCGAAAAGCAGAAAGGGTGGAAGTGTGAGGAAAAGAGACTAAAAGTGTTACAGATAAAAACAAGACACAGAGGTACCTTCCTGCTAGATTCCTTGCATGTCAGTATGATGTATGTGAGTATGATGCTTGCTGCCCATGTATATTATATAAAATTTTGAATTTCCAACTAGCATCCCAACCAGCATATGATATATCCTCCGGTGTGAATAGTTTACATGAAAAGCACAGAATTACTTCCTCTAGATGCAGTAAGCACTTGTTTACTGTACTTCAGAAATTAGATATCATTCTTCTATATATCCTTTAAAAAAATCTTTTCTCTCATTATTTTTGCCAACTTTCATCTATTATTTCTCCGTGAGTTAAAAACTGCAAAAGATCACTGCCTCTGATTTAAAAGAGCTGATTTGTAACAGCAGAGATTGTTACCTACCTTCTCTGCCAATAGGTGACTTAAATTACATCAGGCCTAAGCACAGCAAAGTGACCTTGTTAACTTTATGAGAACTACTCTCCAGTTTCCACCTGCTTCCTGTGGAAACAGCCTCACTTATGAGGAAGTCAATTTTCAAGCGATCCTTCACGAGGACAGTTAACTCAGTCACCAATTCCTGGATTTGAGGGTTACACTTTTCCAATTAAAGAACACACAGAGAACAGCAAAACCTGTAAAACTGCAACATTACTAAGACATGTTATAACAATTCTTTGATGTACAGAGCTAATTTTAGAGCCTTTGAAATCAATTCCTATCACTAGCAGGTAAAGTCAAAAATAGAAGACCCATGAATCTGGGTGAGGTCAGACTCTTTTACAGGTTCAGGTTGATTGGTTTGCAATAAAACCACTGAGATCTGCTAGTTTTTAATGAGCTTTTCTCCGAAGAGGTGAACTTGTACTTTCACTGAGGGTTGTTCATGAGGGTGCATTCCATGTGTCTATCACAAAAGTTACTTCCAGGCCTGGCTACAGGGTTCATTGCTGTTAACCATAAAGAGAAACTAAATATTTCATACTGGCTCCTGGATTGTTCACATATTGGGGGCAGATCCTCAGCTGGTGCAAACTGACAAGTCAGTTGACTTCAACTGCAGTCAGTGGAGCTATGACCAGTTAAGAGTCGCCCCATGGCTGGGAAGAGGAAGAGGCTTAAATATTCAGGATTTTTTGGCAAAGCAGGAACAACAAGTATTCTCATAAGCAGCACCAATGACCCGCTGTGCCATGGAGGTGGTAGTCCACTGGGAGAGTTGGAATGAAAAACCTTTGTTTGAAGTACATTCAAGAAGGTTAAAGAGTCCCTTACAAGAGTATAGTCCCAAGCCACAGATATCAGCCACATATGTGGATTTGGCTTCAACACTGATTATTATACATATTTGGTTTAAGTCTGTGTAGCCCCTTAAGACTTATGACTATACTATCATGATCTCATGTAGCTCATTATATTAGAAAGTGCTTATAACTTGGGCCATTGATTGCTCTCAGTCATGCATGCATTTTCCTTTGAGATCACTGGGAGATGCATAGATGATGAATCAATCAGCGTATGTCCTGAGTCAGAGCTGGGCAAATAATTCATAATTTACTTTAGCCTTCACAAATGTCTTCCCATGTTTCCAGAACAATTCTGAAGCTGAAGTTTGTTTTCCATGAAAATTCTGCAGTATTTGCTAAAAATTATCACTTTTTTGCAAATATTCACCATTTGCAAGAATAGCTGTAGAAAACAAACCTAAAAGTGCTGTGAATATATATGAAGTAGATAAAAAATAAAGTTAGCTATTTCCAGAATGTATTTTGCCATACTTACCAAGATCTAGCTCTGAATATTAAAGATACTATAGAAAATTGAATTCTGTCGTATTACACTAGAGATCTTAAAAACTATGAAGTTCATTTTTAAACAATATACTGTTTCTGCTTTTGATAATTTCACCACAGTGTTTTGGATTAAGCTATTGTGTTTAAAAATTATGTAAACATAAACCATGTCCAGTACTTACAGGGTAGATATCCACTCTCTTGCTTTTATGAGCAATTGTCCTTTTCTTCATCTTTTAAAGAAAAGTAAAATGTGTTCACTGCAGAATGTACAAAATCATTAAGGATCTGACTTAGAATGGCAGAACTCAAGAAATTCAGAATTAAGTCTAAAACTCTGTCCTTAACTCACCCCACTGTGCTTAGGTATTATAGCACATATGGTTTAACCCTCCCACTGTTCTAAGGCTCCCTGATTAGGTGCTGCAATACTGTACCTAGATACAACATGATGACTTAAGGAGAGAATTTCAGCTTGAACTTTGAATGTCCTGGTTCATGTAGACTAATATTATTAGATCATAAAGTAGGTGGTTTAAGACGTTATATACAGTGCTTAAAGCATGCCATGGGCTGGGTTCCTGCACCTTTTTTTTTAGTCACAGTGGAGCACAAGCACTTTTTCTGAATTAAATGAAAGTTTAGTCATTACAGATGATCAGGAAGAAAATGATGCAAAGAGTGAAACAGAAGGCTAAAGGGAAATAAAATCAGAGAGGGTGAAAACAGTTCATTTGAAAATCTAATCAGACCTGTTCAACAGTGCCCATATCTGCTATACTGTACTGGGCCGCCTTTTCATTTGGAGTGCTGCTTAACGAATAACCACTTATCAAACATTTCTAAAAACTTGCTAAATCCTAGGGTCCTTACTCAGCTGAGATACAAACTCCCACTTGACTTCACTTGGAGTTTGCCTGAGTAAAGATTACATAAAAATAGAATAAGGACTTCAGGATTTGGCCCATTCCTAATATAGGGTTTTATTTTGCCACATTTATTTTACCATGCAGAGTACAATCTTGTTCCACAAGTAGACTGATTTTAATAGGACTACTCACAGAGGAAGGAATTAATCAGCATGAGTGGCAGAATCTAGCTAATTATAATGCTATACTTTAGAGTTGTGTACAGGATTAGAGGGGCATTTCAAAGCAGAAATTCTGGTGAATCCAGCAGGTGATATAGTTTGATGTTCCACTGCAATGATATTACAAATGCCAGAATTTTCTCTTTTTGGACTAAATAAACCAGATATCTCAAATTTTGTGATTCCCTGCTAGTTTATAAATGGAAGATCTTTCAAATGGACCAAATTCAGGAGGTGATACGTAAGGTGGTATAAGTCACACCTACTTAGACTCCATTAGGACTATTCAGCACCTCTATCATTCTGCAAGGGAAGCTAAGTAGGTATAATTTACAAACACCCCTCCCCCCAAAAAAGTGTATGTTAAAGAAGCCCCGGCTTAGTTTAATGTATACCTTCTTTTTGTTCCTTCGTTTGTAAATTACACCCATTTACACTTCCTTATACATAAGTAAGAGTGGGTCTAAGTGAGTACAATGGGGTCTTGAATAAAACAATATAGCCTCACTTCAATACTTAAGGTCCAGATCCTGAAGTCCTTGTTCAGTGTGTCCTTTTTCCCCATAGACTTAATTAAGAGTTTTTTTGAGGGCTTATCTATGTGAACATTGAGTTCTCGGCAAACTGGAGTGTGAGTCTATCCCAGACTAGCCCGCCACATAGTAGTACATGTAAACCCTGCTGATGTGCACTAATACGGCATTAGTGTGTTTTAGTCTACTTCCATTTCAAATGGGTACATCAAAGTACATTAACAAACTGTTAGTGCGCATCAGCAGGGTTTGCGTGGAGAGTTAGTGTGTGGCAGGCTAGTGCACAAAAGATTCATACCTCAGGTGGCTGCCAACTAAATGTTCATGTAGACAACAAGCCCTGAGTAATAATTCAGTAAGGGCTCCAAGATTTGCTACTGCAGGGATTTTATGATGTTCAGTGTTATTTTATTTGAAAACAGTTATCTGATGCTTTTTTTTTTTTTTTACATTAGGCAAACAGGGAACATTTTTCATTGAGACAATCTCCTTTCCATTGCTTCGCCAGGTAGCCCTGATGTATCCTGTGCTCCCCATTTAGTTTGGGATCTCTCCTGAAAATGCCTGTTGATCTTTTGGGTAGGTTGTTTTACCTCCCATCACAATGAAACAGTTCCACTCAAATACATAAATGATGCAAATGTCAGGCAAACATTCTCCTGCTGATGGTTTCTGTCAAATACAGCAATCCCTGTGGGAGCCCTGCACTCACTCTGCTGAAGGGTTCTTAACTCATTCGTGGGGATAAAGGGTCTTTCTCGATGCGAGGGAGAGATTTGTGTATATATCTGTTTCAAAAAGTCTGACATCTAGGTAACATAAGGAGAAGCAGAAGAAAATGAACTTGGCGATGCTCTTCATATAAAATGTTAATTTCAAATCCCATTTTTGTAAGATTTTATGTATAATGAAAATGCAGTAGAGCACCTGTGAGCACATTTATGAGAAAGGAGGAAAGCAGGATCAAGATCTTTTGATCTTATAGAAAATATAAGACAAAAATATAAACCAAAACTAATGTGTTGTTTGGTTGTCTTCAGGAAATATCTGCAGAGTGTGTGTGTGTGTGCAGGAAGTGGGAAGGGGGGTAAAAGAGAAGACTTGAGTTGCACCTGTGGGGTTTTAGTAGGTTTATGGTTCATCAATTTACTCCTACATGGCCTGGATTCTTCACACTGGGATAAATTTCATGTTACAAAGACGAATGGAAATGAAGAACTGTGTAATTATTAGTTTTGTTGCTAGCAGATCAATCATTTGAGATGAACTACTCACAAAGGTCACGTATGACCTTTCGGTTGGAATTTAACTGGCACCGCAGTTGTGATTTGCTCACAGCAGCAGTCCCCTGCTGGCTGTATTATAACAGTCTTGGCAGCATTAAAAGGCGGGCCTGCATTCCATGTCATTGGGACTCTTATAATTATGACAAATGACTAAATGTGTTATTTTCAGCAAAGCAATGGCAGTCAAAAGGGGTACTTAGAGTTTGTAAGAGGTGATGGCTGGCGTGGCTTTGAAGGCTTTTCCTTTTTTTTTTTTTTACTTAACACAGACTGAATCATACATGGCCACCCCACTGATAGCTGAGCAGCGTGTGAAACCCATTTCACACGTCTATGCTGCCTTACAGCTGCAATGCCCTCTTTTCATCCTCAACAAAACCAGAGCCGGTGGCTGCTGCTGCTTTAAAACAGGCGCATGGTTTGCTGGGGGAAACTTTACTGGCTTTGTTTTAATCAGGGATGAATGGGAAATCCCAAACACTGAAGTGTATTTTACTGAAGTCTGGGAGGTGGTGGGGGTGAGGGAGAGGGAGGAAGGAGTGGCAGAAGAGGGAACAAAGCCCAAAATGAAATGTAGTCCAAATGGTGTTTCTGACAGCAGAAAAGAATCTGTCTGTCCATAAAGGCAATGAAAGTGGGAGCAGTAAAAATGAATGAGAAATATCTATACATGTTTCTGGAAAGTAATCTGGAAAAAACAAACAGCTTACCAGTGTATTATGCCTGCATTTTCTAAATGGTCCAGGAACTCCCATTCATCTCATTGGGAGCCCCAAGAAACTTCCACAGAGAATTTTGAAAACAGGCTAGATTTTGAGAATTTAGTATGCAGTAATCTCTGAAATTTGTTAATGTTATTCATCGCTTCTATGAAAATATAACATGCCAAGTAATACATAACAGTGACCTGACTAAACCATTCAAAGTTACTAAGGGTGTCAGAGAAGGATGTCTTATGTCATCCATGTTTGTTTGTTTTTGTTTGTTTTCACTAGTGGTGGATTGGGTTAAGTGAAAAACCACAGGACAAGCAAGAGGCACAGAATGGTCTTTTTACACAGAAGTTAAAGGTCCTTGACTTTGCTGATGACATCAACTTGCTATCTCATTCCCATAAAGACATGCCAGCCAAAACAAATGATTTCCAGGTCTATGCACAATTAGTAGGGTTTTGAGGTACTGCATCATTTTGGCTGCATTGACTACAAGATATGGCAGCTGGGGAGGAGAGAAACCCAAATATATTACATCAACTTACCAAAGGCCTGGCATGATAAGGAGACCCTTTTTATCACTCCCCTTGCCGCAGACCCCGAGTTAGGCCCCAAGATCCCAACAAAAGGTAAGAACCAGCTCTATCGAGATGGGGGAGACACTAAGGGCAAACCAAAACTCAGCTTGGCCAGTTGATAAAGGCATTTGCCCTAGTGTTTTCAGCCCTTCTAGGACATACTCACTCGATGTATAGAATCATAGAATATCAGGGTTGGAAGGGACTTCAGGAGGTCATCTAGTCCAACCCCCTGCTCAAAGCAGGACCAGTCCCCAGTTTTTGCCCCAAATCCCTAAATGGCCCCCTCAAGAATTGAATTCACAACCCTGGGTTTAGCAGGGTAATGCTCAAACCGCTGAGCTATCCCTCTCTGCAGTGTACTACCACACTGAGAAGGAACCTGGACAAATGGTAAGAGAGACTGCTCGACCCTTACCCAGGAGGATGTGAGACACCATAAAGACTGAATTCCAAACTATACTGGACCTGGGTGTGATGAAGGAGTCACACAGTGAGTTGTGAAACCACATGGTCCTCATCCCAAAACCTGATGGCACAATGAGATTTTGCATTGATTTTCATAACGTTAATGAAATTTCCAAGTTTGATGCATACCCCATGTGCCTTGGATAGATGAGATACTGCAACATCTCAAGGCAGCAGGTTTCATATATACACTTGATCTTACAAAAGGTTATTGGCAGATTCCCTTGACTCCAGAGGGAAGACCACTTTTGCCACACCATTAGGACTGTACCACTTTCAGACAATACTGTTTGGGTTGCATGGGGTGGCAGTGACCTTTCAAAGACTAATAGACCAAGTCCTCTTTCTGCATGGGTGATATGCCACTGATTGTTTAGAAAACATAGTTATATACAGACAAGATATCAGCCAGGTTACCACTGTCTTGAAGTTGATCGTCAGCTCTGGCCTATCAACCTCTCTAAGGGCAGGATTGGGAACCACGAAGCGTAAGACCTGGGATGTATGGTGGGTAGTGGGCAGATATGCCCACTTGTGGACAAAGTGCAGGCTTTGGCCAACTACTCAAGGCCCACAAACGAAGCAAGTTAGACAATTTCTGGATTTGACTGGGTCTTACAGGCATCCCATGGAGTACTTCGTAACTATTGCAGCTCCCCTCATTGACCTGATGGGGGATGGCAAACCATGGAAGGTCAGTGGAGGTGCAATAAAGCCTTTAGAACATTAAAAAAGAGCTTATGCTGTGAATCGGTGCTTTTCAACCCTGAATATTTCAAAGGAGTTGAACATAGGGCTTGGGGCAGTACTCTCTCAGATCTTCCCGGGAGAGGAACATTCCATCTTGTACCTAAGCCAGAAATTATTTCCATGTGAAAATGCACACTCAGTAATTGAAAAGGAGGCCCTGGCTTCTAAGTGAGCCATGGATGACTTACATTATTACCTATTGGAGACCTCCTTTTTGCTGATTGCAGATCACGTGCCCAGCTGGTGGCTGCACACGATGAAAAACATGAACGCAAGGATCATACATTGCTACCTAGCCCAACAACTTTACAGATTCCAGGTGACTCACGGAGCCAACAAGGCCCAGACAAATATTAATTTATTTTCTCAGAGCATGGACACTGCACCTGACAGTGTCCATGACTGCACCTGACAGTGTCCTGACAGGTTTTTGAGAAAACCTGGATTTGTGCTGGAAATGGCCCACCTGATGATCACTTTAGATAAGCTATTACCAGCAGGACAGTGGGGTGGGAGGAGGTATTGTTTCATATTCTCTGTGAATATATAAAGTCTGCTGCAGTTTCCACGGTATGCATCTGATGAAGTGAGCTGTAGCTCACGAAAGCTCATGCTCAAATAAATTGGTTAGTCTCTAAGGTGCCACAAGTACTCCTTTTCTTTTTACCATGACCAAGAAGCTGTGGCCTGTACTAGGCCAGTGCTGTGATGTAAACTGGGCATGACAGGGGATCCCAGCGCAGATAGGGAGGCACCCCAAAGAGATTATTTTTACAGGGCCCTAACCTATTCTTGCCCCCAAGATCTTCTAGGGCCTTGTTACACCACTGATAATGCCCATAGCTCCCATGGCAGCTTCAAGCAGCATGGTTAAGGCCTTGGGAAACAACGCTGTCCCTAAATATGTGCCATCTGATTAGTTGTGCTGTTGGCTGTCTCTTTAATGGCTTTGCCTAGCCTACGTGAAGTAAAGCAGCAAGCATTTGGCATGATTTGCAAATGGCACAGCAGTGGCTCAGATAGAACTTTAACCATGTGTTTATTGCAGATGTTGGATTCTGAATTTGCTAGCCTGACAACAGCAGAGTAGCAGTTGTTGAGGATTCCTGACAGAGGTAACAGGGAGAAAGGAATAAAGTCCTTTGACCCTGACCCCCTTTGTCAGCAGGTTGAGCACTACACTCTCTCTGCTACCACAGCTCTGAAGGCTTGCTATTGCATCCTTGACCCTTCTCCACAGTTGGGGATGCTGGTGAAGAGCTTGTTTCAACTGAAATTAGATGGACACTGCTTCTACATAGCAACTGCCAAAAGTTCTTTAATTCCTATTGCCTACAGCAGCTCTAGATTATTTCCTTTTGAGGGATCTAGTAGTAGAAGAGGAAACGCTGAATAATGGACTACTGGCAATATTCACTGGGGTCAAGTATGGTAATTCGTAGTCTCACCGTGTAGATGATGAATCATTTTTAGGTACTGCACACAATATATTTAAATAAGGGGTGCCAGCTTTGCTATACTGCAGTTCATTTTGTCACACATACATCCTTCAGTCAAAAATATTCTGCAGTGGGGAGGTGGTCTAGAGGCAATGAAGTACGCTGCTGTGTGGGATATCTGATAGCAACTACTTACACTGCTATTCCCTCACTTCCCAGGCCAGCAAGGGAATATTGTGAAGAAAAGTCCTGATAATACAGTCATCATAAGTGATATTTCATTCCTACCCTGGCTGACATATGTAATAGTATTGACAGACTCTAGAAATAAACGGCTGCTGGACATCATGGGTCACATGATTCAAGGCTTTTATGGGGTGGATTCATGTGTACTAATCCTATAGTATTTTCTTTACAATGTCTTTCTTTTTCTGGGTTGATTTCCATGACACTCCAAGCAGCAACAACGCCAACAATGGAGGCAGAGTTGGCAATTGTCTAGTTCAAATGCCACAACTCTTGCTTCCTTCTCTCAAATTTTTACCTGTGCTTTATTTTGGGGAGAAGAGAACAGTTGGTATATCAGCGCTTGTTTTCTCTCTCTCTCTTCTACCTTCTCTTGCATTGAGAAGGAAAGAAGTCTAAAATGCAGTTTTGTTGTAAACAGAACTAAACCATAATATAGTGATTTCATTCTGTAAGTTACTTGTTTCTGGACCTCTTTTTTTAGCACCTGTTTGAACTTTCCTATTCTCTTTGTGGTTCAAATTTTTGCATACTTTTTGCAAAATTTTGGGCTACATTTTCATTGGGTGACTTAGAGGTGGTAGAAACCCACACACAATGTTTTCAAAGGTTCTAGAATTTAAAGTCTTTTAGAGTAACTCCTAAGAATGGGAAGAGAAAAAGAGAGGGATACTTTAAGTATTTTTAACTTCTAGAAAGTGCTAAATGCGTCATGATCATCCAGACTTCTCCAAAGCCCCCTTCCTAATTTCCGAATATTCACAATTCTCAGTAAATAGCCTATTAAGTAAATGACAGATAGTTTTTGAGGGGCTTTTTCTTTTGCCAGAGTTTACAGCTGTAGTGAACAGTTTGATGCAGCTCTAATTTCTAGTTATGACATACTGGGAGTGGAGGAGTTTGTCAATTTTGCTTCTCCCTTGGTGAGAGACAGAATGATTTCATACTTTTTGCTGCCAACCATTTCATCCTATTCTCTTGAAAAGCTAAGAATAATCACTAAATATTACTTGATAAACAGATGTGATCAACATTTTGGGAATGGCTATTAATTTACCCATAAGGATTATTACCCATAGGCAAAATCTAAAGATATTGGCCCAGTTTCAGAAAAGTATACTACTGTATGTTTTATCTCTAGGAAGCTCACTGCACTTTGCCATAGTCTGTTTCTATACTGGGGAAAATTACCCATAGTCATGCAAATGTACACTTCTCTTTTTTCCTCTAATTCCACATCCTTCTTTTCTGCTTAATCAATTACTGAAAGAACAAGATCAGGAAAAGAGCAAGGATCTCAAATGAATAAAATTGCACAAATAAAAATACAACTGCTATACAACTTTCAGGGTCTCTCTGAATTGAGAAGATGTGACCTTTAATATTAAAACAGAAGTTGGAGTGTATGATGCAGCACATTTGTTTTGTTTTCTAAAGCAAACAGATATAGGGATAAGTTATTGGAACTAACAACTGGCTTTAATTCCCTTTAAACATGGAGGGCCAAAAGCTGAAACTTATAAAGAGGATGCTTGAAGTGGACCAGCTGTCCAGGCCTTTTAAGCCATCTGTACCAGCATCTTCCCCCATTTGTCCTGGTGATTATTGCTTGATTGATGACCTGGTGTGTGCAAAGTGACCACCTGAAAGCTCTGCAGGCTCTAAGAGCCTGGTCAGTGCATATTTGACCCTTAGAGGCCATGGATCAAATATCAGTGTTATATGCATTTCAAAAAACTTTGTTTTGATACTTGAAGGGAAAAAAATTATTCACACTAGGGGGAACGAAGGAGATTAAATATTTATGCTTGAGCGCATCTCTGAAAGGATCTCAAGTGACTGCTGTCACCAGCCTCCTGGTCAACTCTTCTTAGCCTCAGCTCCTTCGTCTTTTCATCTCAGAAGGGTAAAATATATATTCTGAAGAAGAAGAATAGCAGAAAAGCTTTTGTAGCAGCCTGTGAAGGGATTTTCAGTGAGTAGCCCCTTCTGAGGGAGGAAAGAGGGTTTCCTGAGAAGTGGGTTTTCCACACTGTAACCTGACTCAACAGGGCTCTGAGCTGGCTAATAATTAGCTAGAAACACAGAACAAAGGTTTTATTTGCTGGAATTTCATACATGGTGGATTAAATAGAGACTCCAGGGCCTTTGACCTCAGGGAAGAAATTAGAGGGAGAAAACTGGGAAATTTTTACTTCTTTCTTTCTTGTATAATAACATTACATTTTTTTATTTCCAAGACCCTGCTTTCTTGATCAAGTCATGTGGATCAAATAGAAAAGATTTAGGAAAGTCTGTAAACTTGTTCATATATTATTATATTGTCTAAAATATAAATAAAATCACTCATGTTATATTATTAAAATATATTAAAAATCACTTCAAATATGTGCAGCCTTTGGACACAAGAATAGTCCTCAAAACAGGGTTTGTTCATTTTCTTACTCTATTTTCTAAGTAAGAAACACACAGTAATGAACCTTTTCCTGTCGACTATTCCACACACACCTTTAGAAACGCTTTGAATTACCACTAGGCCACACATTTTTGTTCTTTAATATGTCCTCTAATATAATAAAATGTAAATTATTGTAAACATAATTTTCAAAGACAGACTGTTTATCTTAATGAAAACATGAGTCTTTTTTAATTTATATTTTATTTGATGTCTGTGTCCTTCCCCCAAAATAAGAGAAAAACACTAAAAGAACACAAAGTAAAGGAATGGAAGGCGAGAGGAAGTAAAGGAAGGAAGTGGATCAGGAGGGAAAATTAGAGCAACAGGTTAGTTTCCATCCACTAGCGATTCAAATGAGTCTTAATGTACCACAAATAATTTGTATTTAAATGTATTTAATTTAAAATGTATTTAAATAATTTCATAGCTTTTCATTATTACTTTGTATTTATTTTTTTAAACAAACAGAACACAGTAGTATCTAATAGTCAAACAGACTATTATAGGTCATGTTTATAATACATCATTCTAGGCTTTCAGAATAGATATTTTTTTAATATGGCTTGTGTGGAAATGAGAAAAGCAGCCACCGGCAGATAGATTTCAATTTTAAATCAACTTATATCAACTATAGGAAACTAATAAAATAAACGTATATGAAATTGCAATTGATGCCAAACAGGGCTGAATTCTGGTGCCATTACCTTATTCTGCAAGGAGTCCCACTGAAACCGATGGAGCTACTTGTGGAGTAAAGTAAAACACAATAGCTGAAATTCATCCCTTTTGTGAAGGGGCCAGTACAAGGTATTCTGCTTCACTTTTGCCCTAATACCCCTCAAAAGGGCAGAGGAGGGTCAGCAGGCTGAGTGGTTGCACGGGGGTGCCCATGCCTTACACACTGTGGAATTAGTTCGTGTTAGTTAGAAATTAGTTAGAAATTCACTTTGGTTTAGGGGAAGGACTACAATGAATGTTTATATGGATCCAGTGACCCCAATACCCTCACAGAGGGGCCACAGAAGCCACTTCACCCCATTAGCTAGAGTGGCACGTGGTTGGGGGTAAATTTCACCTTGCTTCCATAGGAATACTTGAGCTTTCTGCAGGAGGAGGGAATTTCACCCAACATGAATTGGGAGGCGGGGCAGAAATCCCATAATAAACAACATTAATATTTCTTGGAGTTTAACAGCCCTACACCAACGTAATAGTTTCTAAGGGGGCCAGTACTTTATGATGTCTGTGCTATTTATGTTATGCTTCTGCTTGGCACTTAGACTTCATTCTGTAATTTTGATTGGAGCTAGCTGCATGATATTATTTCACTGAGTTGGAGAAAGGTGTTTTAAATATGTGTGAAGAGGAGACACTGGGATTGGGATTGAATTAAATTTTGGATGCTCCCATTCTTCATTAGTGGGATTTGGAAAAATTTTTAAAAAATTATCTTGCAGCTTTTCTCCTCTTATAAAATAGCAACTGTGTAATCCTGCTGGAAGTCAAGCATTTCAGTCTGATAAAAAGGGCTGTCTCAGGCTGGCAAAAGCCCAGGCAGTGTGACTCCAGTGGATACACAGAGTCAGGGATCCAGAAGGTGGAGTGCTGGAATTCCTACCCCAGCATATCTGGGCTCTTGGGGCAAAGTAGATTATCATAATGGATTTGTAGATTGAGGCAGGGGTGCTTGAATAATTTGTATAATGGTGGTGGCTAAGAGCCATTGAACCAAACTGTAAAGCCTGTATATGATGGAAACCACTTCAAGCCAGGGGTGTGTGGCAGCACCCCCAGCACCTCTAGTTCCTGCCTTTCTGTGTTGAGGTAGATTAAATTTAGACTGGATACCTCTCCAGGCTAAATGTAAAGACTTCAAGTGATGGAGAATCCACCACATCCCTAGGTTAGTTATTCCAATGATTAATCACCCTCACTGTTAAAAATTTGCACTCTATTTCTAGTCTGAATTTGTCAAACTTCAATGTTCAACCACTGAACCTTGCTATATCTTTTTCGGCTAGCTTAGAGAGCTGTCTACTATCAGAAATCTCTTCCTCAGACAGATACTTTTAGACTATGATGCAGTCATCCTCTCTTGAATAAACTAAATAAATTGGGCTTCTTTAGTCTCTCTGTATAAGGCATGAGGGAACTGGGATTGTTTAGTCTGTGGAAGAGAAGAATGAGGGGGGATTTGATAGCTGCTTTCAACTACCTGAAAGGGGGTCCAAAGAGGATGGATCTAGACTGTTCTCAGTGGTACCAGATGACAGAACAAGGAGTAATGGTCTCAAGTTGCAGTGGGGAGGTTTAGGTTAGATATTAGGAAAAACTTTTTCACTAGGAGGGTGGTGAAACACTGGAATGCGTTACCTAGGGAGGTGGTGGAATCTCCTTCCTTAGAAGTTTTTAAGGTCAGGCTTGACAAAGCCCTGGCTGGGATGATTTAGTTGTGGATTGGTCCTGCTTTGAGCAGGGGGTTGGACTAGAAGACCTCCTGAGGTCCCTTCCAACCCTGATATTCTATGATTCTATGTTTTCCAGATCTTGAATCCAGATTCTTGTAGTTCTTTTCTTACTCTTTCCACTTTTTCAACACTCTCTGCATAGATACCAGAACCAGACAGAATATTGCAATAAGGAGCTAACTAATGTTATATACAGAGGTAATACCACCTCCCTTCTTCTACTTAATATTCATATTCATTTTGTATAATGCTCATCCTTTTACTTGAATATCATGTGGAACTAAGACAAATATCTTCAAGTTTATTATGTTTACACAGTTACCTTTATCAACCAACCTTATAATCTCATCAAAAATAAGTCAAGTCTGATAAGCTCCATTTTTCATAAAACCATGTTGAGTGTCATCAGTTATGCTACCATCCTTTAATTCTTTATTGCTGTTTCTCATTCAAGCTTTTCCTTGATATTACCCAGGACTGATGTCAAGCTAACTGGTCTACAGTTATTCCGGTTATCCCATTTACCCCCTTTAAATATTGGCACATTAGCTTTTTTCCACTTCTTTGGAACTTCCCCAGTGTTCCAAGATTTAAAAATAAATATTAGTAGTTCAAAGAAATCCTCAGCTGATCTCTTAATACGCTGTGATTAAACTGTTCTAGTCCTGCTTATTTTAAAAAGTTTAATTTTAATAGTTGCTATTTAACTTCCTCCCTAGTTTGTAATGGAATAGAAAATATTTCCATCACTGTAAGATTTGCATACACCATCCTGCTACTTTCCAAATACAGGTCAGAAATATATATTGAATACTTCTGCCTTTTTTGCATCATGGTTGAAAGTATTGTTGTCCTTACCTAGTATTGAACTTATACCAGTGTTAGTTTATCATTTGTTCCTGTTATATTTAAGGAATTCTTCATTGTCCTTCACCCTCCTGACTACAGATTTTTCATTGATACTGTTAGCTTCCATTATCAATTGTCTGAATTTCATAACTGCCAATTTTCACTGATTGCTATCAGTTTCCACATTTTTCCATTCGCTACATATTGTGATTTTATTTCAAATTGCTACTTTCACTCCACCTCTTATCCAAAGATTATTTTTTTTAAACCAAAAGAAGCTTTCTTACAAGACTGCAGAATTGTGGTGTTTGGGGCATCTAATAAAGCACTCTTATGCAACTTCCAATTATCATTCACATTTTTTTCTTCCAGTCAGTTTTGCTCATGACAGTTTTCATCTCTGGAAAATTGGCCCTTTTAAAGCACGAAGACCACATATTAACAGTCAGGATTATATCCTGTTTACATAGTCACTCTTTTTGGCTCTAAAATCTATTATACCATTGGCCATTCCATGGGTAAAGGGATGAGGCCTAATTCCCCACAAAGGAAAAATTCAATAAAAAGTCCAAGAGGGCATTCTCATGGAACTTTCCACATTCATATCTTTTCATGTAGGTACGTCTATGCTAGGAGGTGATCCAGACCATTGGGTTCAGTAAATGGATTTGTGCACAATCTATATAGATCAGTACAAGTGACAGTACTTCAAATAATGTTGCTCCTTTATCTAATTCCTTTTCATTTCTTCCTTACCTCAAACATTTTAGGCATTATTTGTGAGTAGGTAAAAACATCCACACATTTCCTCTTAAGCAGTAATGAGTTTTGTGCATAGATCGCCTATAAAATGCTTTTTTAAATATACTTTCCTTTGCCTTCGGGCATTTGTTTCTTTAGATTTTTAACGTATGGTGTATCTGCTTGCATTAAATCATGACTTTACTTGACATGATCCATCATAAACGTTGAATTCCTTTAACAGGAATGTTTGTGCTATGGTAAATTTGGATAATCAGTTTTAAACTGAAAAGGAATGAACCAAGATGAATTCTTATGACTATTTAAAAATTATTAGCATCTTTCATCTAGCTTACAGACAGGTCAGTTTGTGCTTGGTCATATAAAACTAAAATTGTAGCACAAAAAATAGTAACACATTAGGTTTTACTCTTTTCTAAGAGGAGTGCATAATAAATTAATGTATTAAGAATATAGTATACCAGACTTGATAACTTCTGCAGCTGTAAAATTTCAAGTGTGCTTGCTAAAGAAGATGTAGGTTTATTATGCTTGCCATGAAGTCTAATACAACAGATTGTGTTTGAACTAGACCTTGTATTTATGGACACCTGAAGTTAAAAAAAAGCATTTGTCTTTTAGATAATCAGGGCCCAAAGGCCCAAACCATATGATGATTTGCAAATGGAAATGCTAACGTGTGTGTCAGTTTAGCTGAAAGTGATCACCACTTCAGACTTTGATACAGAAAACCTTGTTGTTTTATTTTAACATTATACTGGCAGCTCAGCTGATTGTCAGTGGGACAGAAACTCTTTCATTTCTAGATTATTGATCTAAATATGGTCCAGGTCTGAAATGACCACAAACATTAGCCATTTGTTTAGCAGTAGATCACTGCTTTTATGGGGTGAGGATGTGACCATAAAACAAGACATTTTATCCAGAGTATCTAGGATAAAACTATCAGGTTTGGGAGAGCTTTTACCAACACAATTGCCCCTGAATTGTCTCCTGATGACTGTTCAGTGGCTTACATAAAAAGTGTCGATGTTCTCTCCGCTCAGTGAGCAAGCATTTCTATCACAACAGTCACCATGATTCTAAACTGGTACCAGACTACTACTACTCATCGGGGAAGCCAAGAGCTGAATATATAAGGAGACATTCATTGCTAGAGGTGTTCCCTCCAGAACAGCACTGAGGGTAAGGCATATTGGCAGAGTAGTAAGAGGAAACTGAGTGGTCATTGTCCTTGCTCTGTGAATTAAAAAATAAATAAAATAAAAGACTTCAAGTTCTAGTACTGTCAATCTGGTTTGAACATACCATTTCTTGCATAAACTATCCAGGTATATATGAAAACTGGCCTACAAAGTTACAGCTAGAGAATGTTAAAATGTTAGCCTCATTGAATGCTTTTAATAGTCTTTAATTACATGATCAAATGCTAGTTTTTCTGTAAGACCACTACCTCTTACCAACTCCCTCATTTACTAAACAACCTTGCTTTATACACCATTCAACCTGTGCACGGAATCCTGTGGTAAAAATACTACATGATCATCTTTTAACATAATATTTTGTAGTGAATAATTTTATTCATGTTTTCTAAATGTACTTATTGTTTTGCATATTCTAAATAATAATAATTTATCTTTGAGCGGAGTGTTGCAGCATCCTGAAGATCCAAAATTATTTTACATCTTCAGTGTAGTGAATACTTTACCCAACAGTGAAATTAACTCATTCTCAGTGGAATATATTAGCAATATTGAAGAGCAGGTTTTAGTAACTTCTACAATTGAAACTACAGAGGGAATTTTGCTGGGTACAATGTAATCACCCAAATTGGAATTTGGCCAGGACACCAGGATTAACACTCTTACTCATGCTACAAGTGCCTTGAGAATTAATCTTCTTTTAATTTAGATTTCATCCAGAAGATGGCAAGTTCTGTAACATAATGTCACTTAGCACTCTACTGGTACATTACTCAAAAGAAGAAAAGAGTAATACCTAATAAATCATCAGCACCTCTTCCTGAAGCATCTAGCCTTTTCTTGGAGGTCAGTGGTAAAAGTATTGACCAACACTAAACCTGCTTAGTGAACGAAATGATGAGAACATAGACTAAGGCAGGATGGGTGGAGGCCAAAAACTTTCATAACACTTTTTCCTAGTTACTCTCTTTAAACAAATAAACTTTTCCTGTTTGATCAGCATGGGGAGCTCACCACCGTCGCTGACCCTGGCTGCCCAGGGCCGCAAACGTGCTCCAGCCTTTAGCGTGCAGGAGACACTGGATCTGATTGCCTTGTGGGGAGAACAGCCTGTGGAGGCAGAGCTGTATGCCCAAATAGCACAGCGCATGGGGGGGAAAGGCTACACCAGGGACACACAGCAGTGCCGTGTGAAAATCAAGGCCCTCGTGCGAGCGTTCCTGAAGACAAGGATGGCGAATAGTCACCCTGGGGCTGAGCCACAGACATGCCACTTCTATGAGCAGCTGCATGCGATTCTAGACAGGGACTTCACCAGTACGCCAATATTCATCGTGGATAGCTCCCGGGCAGCCACGGGCAACAGCGAGGAGGACACTGTTGATGAGGAAGAGGAGGAGGAGAATGTGCAGCAGGCAAGCAGAGGATCCATTCTCCCTGACAACCGGGACCTTTTCCTAATTCGGGCACCAACCCCCACCCAGGACCCACTGTTGCAGGACTGTGATGGTGGGGAAGGCACCTCTGCTGCAAATATTTCAACGCTCCCCCTATCATCTCCGTCCCAGAGGCTAGCGCAGATAAAAAGGAAAAAAAACCGCACCCGCTATGAAATGCTCTCTGAGCTCATGCAGGCTGCCCACAATGAAAGAGCTCAGCAGAATGCATGGAGGCCGACAATGGCAGAGTCCCTGAAATCAGAAAATGAACGAAAAGCCTTGTCTGTAAAAACAAATTATTGACCACAGTGAACACTGTTTGCCAGTACCAAGGGTATGGCTACACGTGAAGCTGAGAGTGTGATTCTCAGCTCCATAAATGTATTCATGCTAGCTTTCACTGACCTAGTGTGCTCAAAATAATAGTATATGGGAGTAATATGGGAAGTGGTATGTGATGGATGGGCTGCCTATGGG